>NC_132895.1:31975425-32222925 GCF_030463535.1 Salminus brasiliensis | reverse complement strand
GGTAGGGGTTTCTAATAAAGTGGCCAGTGAGTGGAAGCACAAGGTAGGGGTTTCTAATAAAGTGGCCAGTAGTGGAAGCACAAGGTAGGTGTTTCTAATAAAGTGGCCAGTAGTGGAAGCACAAGGTAGGTGTTTCTAATAAAGTGGCCAGTGAGTGGAAGCACAAGGTAGGGGTTTCTAATAAAGTGGCCAGTAGTGGAAGCACAAGGTAGGTGTTTCTAATAAAGTGGCCAGTGAGTGGAAGCACAAGGTAGGTGTTTCCAATAAAGTGGCCAGTAGTGGAAGCACAAGGTAGGTGTTTCTAATAAAGTGGCCAGTAGTGGAAGCACAAGGTAGGTGTTTCTAATAAAGTGGCCAGTGAGTGGAAGCACAAGGTAGGTGTTTCTAATAAAGTGGCCAGTAGTGGAAGCACAAGGTAGGTGTTTCTAATAAAGTGGCCAGTGAGTGGAAGCACAAGGTAGGTGTTTCTAATAAAGTGGCCAGTGAGTGGAAGCACAAGGTAGGGGTTTCTAATAAAGTGGCCAGTAGTGGAAGCACAAGGTAGGTGTTTCCAATAAAGTGGCCAGTGTGTGAAAGTGTTACCGTAAAGAAGAACCCCAGTCCTGATTTCTGCTCGCCCTCTGCTTCTGTGCTGGACTCTGGGTTGGTCAAGTCAGACATGTCGACCTCGATCAGCTGCGCTTTTGTCCGGCTCTCCTCGGATGGAACCGGGACGTTTTCTTTCCCTGAGCCTCCAGACCCGCTCCTCTCGCGGGCTGGTTCTGCTTCCGTTGGTTCTACTGTCGATGGTTCTGCTTTCGGTGACTCTGGACCGTCTGCTTGTCGATTACCAGCATCGTGGAGACGGAACGTGGCATTTCGGGCCAAGCCTCGGGCTGAGCTGCGTCCACTGGCTTTGTCGCCGCCCTCTTTAGCAACACCCTCATCCTCATTGTCCGCCCGCGGCGTCCTGCTGAGCGGTGAGGGTTTCGGGTCGCCTCCATTGGCCTTCGCTCCCTTGTTCAGCTTGAGCTCGGCAGGTTTGGCCCGAGGGGTGCGGCCCGAGCTCAGCTTGGGAGGCCGTCGGGTTGCGGTGGAGATCTCCACGAACTGCACGGAGGGCCGAGGCTTAGGCTCGGGCTCGCTGGGAGGCTGGGCTTTCTCCTGCGTGGGCGACAGCGCAGTCTGCCTCATGAGCAGGTCCTGCTGGACCGAAAGCTGCATCATCTGTTGCTGGATGGCCCCAATGGCATCGTTCAGAAGCTCGATGGAGCGGTTACATTCGCTCAAGTCCAGTTCCCCGCCCACCTCCTCCCATGCCTCGCCTTCGCTCGCACGGTTATCCCCCTCCAGACCAGCAGGGGGCGTGGAAGCACTCTCCCCACACTTCTTGGACTCTTTATCCGGGCTGGGTCCGAGCTCCTTGCCTCTGGCCTTCAGAGCCTCCACACACGAGTCATCCTTCGCGGTCTCCTTTTCCTTCTCCTTTGTGAGGTCCTGCTTGAAGGGGCGTGGCAGTGTGTCGCCCCGCCCCTTCTTCACCACGTGCAGGAAGGCCGCCTTGCCCAGCTGCAGCCGTTGCCGTGCCGACAGAGTCTCCATTTTCTTCTTCTGCGTCTCAATAGCCCGCCGCTTCTCCTCCAGTTGCATGCGCAGGTGGACAAGCTCGGAGGCCACGCCCCCTCGCGCCCTGGGGCTTGGGCTGGCAGCGCCGCTCGCCAAAGGTGGGAAGGAGGCACACTCTGATCCATCTGGAGTGGTGGTCTGTGAGCTGCAGCCGCTGTAGAACTCATCGGGCGTCCCCGTGCGGTGCAGCCGCCGCTCCGCAAAGCTGGTCATGCGCCCGGATGCGCTGCTGGCCTGCGAAAGTGTGCTCCGACATGGACTGGACTGCCTGCAACAGGTTGAAGGAGGGTAAGCGTGACCTTCAAGAAGTCCACAACAAGCTCCTATCGTGCTGATCGAACCTATCTGAGAACTGTCTGGGCGTGGTCCTAATATTATAATGAGCACAGTTGACGGACATCTCTGTAAGACAAACAGCCCGGCGAATGGTTGGACGACCGTACAAACGAGCGAACCCAGGGGACGGGCGGCCAAATGAACAAACAAGGGAACCAATCAACAGACAAACCCATGAACAAACAAAACGAACAGTAAACGAATGAACAGAAGGACAAACAAAGGTACAGACAAACGAACAAACAAGTGATTCAATGGACAGATGGACCAATGAGAAAACTGTCAATTGATTCACTTGTTTGTCTGTCTGCACGTTGGTTCACTCGTCTGTTCACTCATCCAATGGATGGATGGAACTGAATCAACATACAGAAAGACAAACAAACGAGTGAATCAACTGACAAGCAAACAAGTGAACTAACGAGTGAACAACAGATAAAATGAACAAACAAGTGAATCAATGAACAGATGGACCAATGAATAAACGAGTGAACCAAATGTGCAGACAGACAAATGAGTAATCCAATAGACAGACAGACAAATGAACAGACGAGTGAACCAACATACAGACTGACAAACAAGTGAATCAACTGACAGGCAAACAAGTAAACAAACGAGCGAACCAACGGACGAATTGGCAAACGAACAAACGAGTAAACCACTGGATGAATGAATAGAAGAGTGAACCAATGGACGGATTGACGAGTGAACAAACAACTGAACCAACGTAGAGAAAGACAAACAAACGAGTGAATCAACTGACAAGCAAACAAGTGAACAAACGAGCGAACAAAAGGCGAATTGGCAAACGAACAAATGAGTGAACCAATAGATAAGCGAACAAATTAACAAACGAGTGAACCAATGGATGGATGGACGAGTGAACAGACGAGTGAACCAATGGACGGATGGACGAGTGAACAAACAACTGAACCAACCAGACAGACGAACAAACGAATGAATCAACTGACAACAGCTTAAATCTTCCAGCTTGATATCCATGCGATTCCCGACACTAACCATCAGTCGGCTCAAGACCACCCCAGAGAACTAAGCTCCATTAGAAACCCCTACCTTGTGTGTCCAGCACCAGTGGACGTGCTGCTGGCCTGCGAGAGCGTGCTGGGGCACGGGCTGGAGCGGCCGCTGGCTCCCTCCTTGTCCTCGCGCTCACGTATTCGCACCTCCTCGCGCAACTTCACCGACTCCTCCTCCTCCTGCCCGTAGCCCAGTGCCTTCCTCAGGCGAGCCTTGCCGAGGTCCTGCTCCTCCAAGTCATCGCCCTCAGCTTCGTCCTCCTCCTCTTCCTCAAACTCCGAGTCCGAAGTTCTGCCCACCCAGATGTCGATGGGGCTGCTTCTCGCGCACTCCGTCTTGCCGTGCAGGAAGAAGCTGCCGGACTGCGGCGAGCCCTCTGGGTCCACGGCGCTGCCGACGGCCGTAAAGGTCTGACTGATGGCCGTGTGCTCCGTTGGAGTGTGAACACCCCTCCGTCTCTGGCACCGCCCCTCCCCGCTCTCGTCCCGCTTACTGACCGCGCCGGTCTTCTCTTTGTTCGGGCGCAGGACGGCCGGCTGCAGCGGCTCCAGGAAAAAGCTCTCGGGGCGGGGCTCTCGAAAGGTGCTCACGCCCCCAGAGCTCAAAACGGCCACAAGCTCCTCCTCCTGGTCCTCAATGTCGTGCCCGCAGGCCACGTGGGGAACAGACTGGCCGTTGACCTGGTGGCGGGGAGTGATGGAGATGACGTTGGAGGCTAAACTGTCTTTGCTGATGGAGCGTGCCAAGCTAATGTTGTCACCACACAGGCGCTCCCACTCCATCTCCATCTGGGACAGGGGTCTGGGAAAGGGGGAGGAAGAGAGTGTGTGTTAGCCATTCACTGGACCTTCATCAACGGTCAGGTTCCGACCACAGAGCTACCACCCAAATATCATCGGACCTGCACCTCTGGACACTAGCCCTGTAATAGCACACCTGTATAGCGACCTGTAGGGCAGGTAAAGCTTTTGGTAACGGTGGGGGTTTCTAATAAAATGGACATAATGGACAAATTTGCAACCAGAGGCGGAGCCAGACCCCCTACTCGTTAGCTAGACCCGTCCCCTTCTCCCAGACTGAGCTCAGGTGTCTCAGACCGTCTTCACTGAGCTTCCAGAGCTGATTTCCCCTGACTATAGAAGTTCCCACCTTTGTCTTCTCTCCATCCAGGCCAGTCGGGATCCAGGACTATGTCCGTCCATGCGAGAGAGAGAGCTGGACCTGTTCCTGAAATCTTCACACACACACACACACACACACACACACACACACACACAGACTGTTACTATGCTGTCTAAGTGTGGGCGGAGCTTCTGAGGAGCTTCACTTTCAGGTATGAGTGCAGTTTTGAGGTGCAGTAGGCACATATCCTGTGTGATCTGGAAGAATGGGAAATGTACAGCAGTTACCTGCAGTCTCCTCCCCCTGGGCGGGTTTCGGTTGCCTCGGTCTTAGTGGCAGGAGCGGGTGGGAGGGGCTGTGGGAGGGGCTTACTTTACCGCTGCAAGGAGAGAAACCATTATTCAAAACAAACCTTTGTAGACGCTAGGGCCTGACTGATACACCGGTTGGCAGACGAGGTCGCCCGATATTGATGATAATGACAATGCAGGATTCGAACCCACGACCTCATGATGATAGAGCAGAAGCTGGTGAATCTGAAGATGATTAAAAATAATAATAATAATAATAATAATAATAATAATACAATAAAAATAAAAAAAAGGTATGAATAGAGTCAAACGTAAAAAATAAAATAAAAATAATACAAATACAATTTAAAAACTAAAAAATAAATGTATAAAAAGCACCCACATTTAAAATTTGAAAAATATAAAATAAAATAAAAGACAGCCAAATTTAAAGTAAAATAATCTTAATTATACAACCAAATTTAGAAATTAGAATAATAATAATAAATAAATAAAATAAAAAGGTATGAATAGAGCCAAACATAAAAAAATCCAATAAAAATAACAATAAAAATGCAATTAAAAAACTAAAAAATAAATTAAAAACCTGGTATAAAATTAACAAAAATAATAATAAAATAAAAGACAGCCTAATTTAAAATAAAAATAATATATAATGTAATGTAATATATGTAATGTAATATAATGTAATATAAAAATAATGTATAAATACAACCAAATTTAGAAATTAGAAAAATTATAATAAATATAATGATTTTTTTTTCATTTGTAATGTATTTATTTATTAAAAAACTAACATTGATATCAGGCATATAACGTCATACCGGTCAGGCCCTACCACACACATTTTACTCTTCATGTAAACATTCCCACGATTCCAGACACACACTACATCACATGACCCCCCCACATCATATCCCCGACCCCCCAAAACACACAAAAACACTCACAAGACAAGAGACGGACTTACACAGACGTAGACGCAGACTCCTCTGGGTGCAGGTAATACCTGATGCAGGTGTCGTGGGCGGAGCCCGCTACCATCGAGTCAACAGATGGGGAGGTGCTTAAGAAGCTGCGCTTGGTGGCGTTCGAGATGGGCACGTGGGGCCGGGAACTCTTGGCCTGCACCGAGGGTCTCGCTGCACAAACGGAGGAAGGAGCGGTCAACCCGTCGACATCGACATGCAACAACTAACTCAATTAGCTGACATTCAATTCACAGGAGCGATCTGAACGTGGCTCAGCCAATCAGCTTTTAGACTGTTACTGACCAGAAGTATGGCTAAGAGTGGACCACCGCCCAAGACCCAAGCACCAGCGGATGGGCTACAGTCTTTAACTGTACACTAGCAAAGGGAGCGGTTTCTGATAAACTGGACAGCGGTCAAGCTGAAATTAAACAGAGGAGTGTTTTATGGGAATGACCAACGTCTTACCGTCTTTGATATCCTGTGGATCTCTGGGCTTTACGAAATCTGGCCGGACCACTTCGAACCACCAGAAGAGCTCGGCTATGTAGACCATCACGTTGTGCTGGACGAGACAAAACAGGCACAGTAACCAAGGGAGCAAGCCCAAAATAGAGTCCACTACATGTCCAAATATTTGTGGACACCCCTTCTAATGTAGCGTGCAAATGCACACACACAGCCTGTCTAGTCCCTGTAGAGAAGAAGTACTGCCAATAGAATAGGACTCACTGATGAACCTATTGGCACCATGCTGCCTAATGTCAGGCGTGGGCTATAGAGGGGTGTAATAAAGCCCCCCAGCACTGAGCTGTGGAGCAGTGGAGGAACTGGAGTGCTTTCTGGAATGATGATGGAGCTCCATCCAGTACTTTTGATGGGAGGAGTTTGGGAAGTTGG
Organism: Salminus brasiliensis; assembly: GCF_030463535.1. NCBI lineage: Eukaryota > Metazoa > Chordata > Actinopteri > Characiformes > Bryconidae > Salminus > Salminus brasiliensis. The sequence continues at coordinate 32,216,642 of NC_132895.1, read as the reverse complement.
GGATGAGGTGGTGAGGTGGTGGGGTGGTGATCGTCCATCCAACATCTTACACAACCAAATCCTCACAGCAATGCTCTGTAAAAATTGAGGCGAAAGCCTTCTCCTCTGGACAGTAGAGACAGTTACTCCAACAAAAGCAGGGTAACCCTTTTTTTCCCCCTCTTTTTTCCCCCTGATTTCAGAAGAAACGCTGAATCCACAAGCAGGCGTCCCAATACTTTTGTCCATATGGTTTATTATGACCAGATTCGCACGACGCCAGAAAATGATGTTGCAAAACAGCGAAATGTGGAGATGCACCTTTAAGACCGGGGGAGCGTAGAGCAGGTCCTCAGTCCGCAGGTACAAACACCTGGTCAGGTACTCGTTGGAGAACTCTCTCAGTAGCTGGATGTTATACACACTGTCGGAGATGGACAGAACCTCTTTCAGGCAGATATCTGTGTGTGTGAGAGAGAGAGAGAGAGAGAGAGAGAGAGAGAGAGAGAGAGAGAGAGAGAGAGAGAGGGGGGGGGGCGAGAGGGGGAGAAAATAAAAGCTTATCACTTCTTTACTTTGTATAATATTAATTCAAACACTCCTGAGTGTGTGTGTGTGTGTGTGTGTATTGGTTTCGAGCCTACCTTCTAGCCTCATGTAATCGGGGCAGTAGTAATGAATGACTGCCAGAAGGGCGGCACCATCACACACGTCCTTCATCAGGTCCTCCACCAGTGGCAGATGAGGGAGACACCGGCCAGACAAGTGGTCTCTGCGGTAACGTACCTGAGTGGAAATGGGGGGGGGGGTTGATCTGGGTTTCAGCCACAGTAAGACGCCACTGATAATGATAATGATAATGATCGGTATCGTATTGATTATCTCTGTATCGCTGCTTCTGTAGTTTTAGATTTGGGACCTTTAGCCCCTCCCACAAACCCTGAATCCTCCCACCTGTACAACTCAGCACAGTGGAAAAGCAGCACTACAGCAGGGAGTGAAGGAGTGAGCAAGTGAGTGAGGGAGTGAGTGAGCAAGTGAGTGAGCAAGTGAGGGAGGGAGTGAGTGAGTGAGTGAGTGAGCAAGTGAGAGAGGGAGGGAGTGAGTGAGTGAGTGGAGTAAGTGAGGGAGTACAGTACCACACGAGACAACTCCGACGGCTCCAACATGCAGTGGGCCAGAGCATGCATGAAGTCAGGCTGATTAGAGAGAGAGAGAGAGAGAGAGAGAGAGACAGAGAGACAGAAAGACAGAGACAGAGAGAGACAGAGAGAGAGAGACAGAGAGAGAGAGACAGAGAGACAGAGAGAGAGACCAAGAGAGAGAGAGACCGAGAGACAGAGAGAGAGTCAGAGAGACAGAGACAAAGAGAGACAAAGAGAGAGAGAGTCAGAGAGACAGAGAGAGACAAAGAGAGAGAGAGTCAGAGAGACCGAGAGAGAGAGAGACCGAGAGAGAGAGTCAGAGAGACAGAGGGAGAGAGTCAGAGAGACAGAGGGAGAGAGTCAGAGAGACAGAGACAAAGAGAGACAAAGAGAGAGAGAGTCAGAGAGACCGAGAGAGAGAGAGACCGAGAGAGAGAGTCAGAGAGACAGAGGGAGAGAGTCAGAGAGACAGAGGGAGAGAGAGAGAGACAGAGGGAGAGAGTCAGAGAGAGAGAGAGACAGAGAGAGAGAGTCAGAGAGAGAGAGATGAATGTAGTTAAATGAGAGATTTGTTATGACGAGGTTAAGGATCATAACAGTCATGTCACAAGCTCTCACACACACACACACACACACACACACACACACACACACACACACACACCCTACAAATGTGATGATGCGGGGTGGGGTGGAGGGTGGGTTTGGTGCAGAGAGGGGGCGCTGTGGAACTTACAGGCACGAGCTTCCAGTACCATTTGGAGGGAGACTATCCAACAGGAAGGGGGCGGGGCAAAGAAGACAAAAAGGTAAGAGCAGAGAGAGAGAGAGAGAGAGAGAGAGAGAGAGAGAGAGAGAGAGAGGTTGACAGAGAGAGAGAGAGAGAGAGAGAGAGAGAGAGAGAGAGGTTGACAGACAGAGGGGAGAGAGAGAGAGGAGTCAGGGGAGAGAGAGATAGAGAGGAGAGAGAGAGAGGGTGACAGACAGAGGAGAGGAGTGAGGGGGGAGAGATAGAGAGAGGTTGACAGACAGAGGAGTGAGGGGGGAGAGAGAGAGAGATCAGATTGGTTAGGTTAGGTGCAGTAATCTGATCAGAGAACAGGGTTAAGTCGTGCGGTCCCTCAGTGAACAGCCAGTAGAGGAGGAGCTACAGACATGCGGAGATCAGAGACGCCTACGATTGGGTGGAGGGTTCCAGTGAGGCTTGTGATTGGTCAGCAGTACCTTTTGATGACAGGGGGATTCCATCAGGTGCTGCTTCAGCTTCAGCTCCTTCTCCGAGATCTCCCTCGTCTTCAGAATCACCTGCGCACACACACACACACACACACACACACATCTGTACACATCTGTATGCCACATTATTGCTTAAAAATGATCTGAATTGCACAGAGGTTTTGAAGTTGATTTGCTTGTATTACACTGTATATTACACAATGTACGACACACACACACACACACACACACACACACACAGGGCTAACTCTGACCTTGTTGATCCAGAAGAGCATGGCGTCCTCCATGTCGAAGGGCAGCTCTTTGGAGGCACTGAAGGTGGAGAAGCGCTTCACACTGGAGACCACTCTCTCTACGCTCATCATCTCCACCGAGCACGCCAGCATCAGAGCGTCTATCAGGGGGATGTGGGAGCTCTGTGCGTGCGCGCGCGCACACACACACACACACACACACACACACACACACACACATTGACCGAGGGAAAGAAAGACAGACACACAGTCAGACAGGCAGACAAACAAATAACAGACAGACATAGAAAGACAGGGGGACAGACAGACAGATAGAGAGACAGGTGGAGAGACACACACCACTGTGAAGCAGTTTTAATTCTAATTAATCTAAATCACACACACACACACACACACACACACAGTGACAACAGGCAGAGCCGTCACCTCATAAACCGAGCTCAGCCGTCCCAGACTCTACTGTCGCTCTCCGTGGTGCTGAACTCTCTGCACTGTTGTGTGTGAACCAAGGACACAGCTTCTCCCTGATGGCTTCTCTCGTGGTAGATCTGACCCGAAGAGGGCGGCTGGAGAAAGTACGGGGGACTGATGCCAGGGTGGAGGCCTGAAGGCCTGAAGGCCTGAAGGACGTCCTTTTCTCCTCTCAAGTTTCAGTACATACACATTTTGCGAAGGCTGAAGCCTCTGAAGGCTCTGAAGTATCTCCATCTGTTCTTCTGCTGAGCAGTCCCAGACCCAGCAGCTGCTCTCCATGGTGCTGAAATCCCCTCTGGAAACTCTGCAGACCTCGGACACTGCTCTACAGCCATCTAAGGAGAAGCTTGAACCGTTTTCAAGATAGGCAAAGACCCTCCACCCAACAGCAGAGCAGCAGTAGGTCAACAGCGTGGTCTTTTTAAAACCGCTCACTTAAAGATGAGGCATCGAGCTGGTACTCAAGGGTCAGGCTCGACTTCACACTCCGGATCTCTCCTTCCTCTCCAGTTGGCCGAGTTCACTCAGGAGGAAGGACCTCGTTTGCCTCCGAAACAACAAACCTGAGCCGCCCTGTGCTCGCTGGCCGCTCTCCAAGGTGCTGAACTCCCGGCACGAGGTCCATTTCAGCATCATAGCTGTGTTAGACGCAGTCATTGCGAGCAAATAACCCACGTGTGGTCAAAGGCGGGGCTTGGGAGCTGCATGCGGCTGGCGAACACAGCTGAGCTCCAGCTGATTGCCACGTGGAGGAGGCTTGCTCTCTTCCTCCCCCACACAGGCTGCTCCTTTGGCATTGGACTCTGACCTTTGTGGGCTTGTGTTTTGCCCAGTAATAGTGTTTCTGCTCACAACACACACACACACACACACACACACTAAGATTTATCGTCCAAGACACACACACACAGCCGGTTGTGAGCAGATGGTCATCCTGCAGCCCCCCTTTCCCAACTGATCAACCACACACGCCCCCTAATTATGCTAAGATCCGTTCATTTGCTTATTTACCCCAATGAGGTCAAAAGGCCTACGCCCTGAGTACGCTCACCATCTTGATGGGGGTGGAGCCGAGGTCGTCATGGGTAACCGGCGTGTCGTCGGGCTCGCGGGCGTAGATGCCGCGGCGGGCGAGGGCCTGGATGACGGACTGATGGGAAGACAGAGAGGCGGTTTGGTCCCCCTTCAGCAGCAGAACGCACACTCTGCAGTAGAGCTCAGCCGAGAGCAGCAGGGTCAGCACCGGGGGCTTAATGTGCTCCACACAGTACTGGTCTGTGTAGAAGGGGTCTCTGAGATCGGCCGGAACATGATCTAACAAAGAGAGAGAGAGAGAGAGAGAGAGAGAGAGAGAGACATGTAAATAACTGCTGCCAAAAACCTGCAGGAAGCTTCAGTGGAGCCTAGAGGGCGGTGCACTGTTCTACTGTGCGGCAACGCTTCGTAGGAAAGGAACCTCAACCGTAACCTCACCACCAAACTGCTGCATCCAGATTATCTAGAGACGCCAGAAGAGTTTTGGATTTATGCTGTGGACCAATGAGGTCAGTACAGAACCGGCCACAAGGTTGGGAGATTTCATGAGAAGATCACCTTGCCAACTGTGAAGCATGGGGTTGTATTGCTGCCAGTGGCACTGGCACTACTGCACCAGTGGAGGGAAGAATGGACAAGCCACCATGGGAAATGGTCCAGAATAGACCCCAAAACCCACCATGGCCTTCCAGAAGAGACAAAAAAAATGGAAGCTTTGGGAACGGAATGGCCCTCATAGTTGAAGATTTGTGGACAGCGGTCACAGGAGGCTGACCCAACAGCTCCGGCAGCACTGCTGTGTCCGATCCACTCGCTCCACTCGTACCAGCGACACTGACTGCTCTGAGGTGGTCAGCCTGTGGGGTCCGGAGCTGAAAGGAGGCTAATGACAAAGCATAGCTAGAACTATACGGTCAGTGGAGCTGATCGAATGGACAGTGTAGAGTGTAGAAACAAGGAGGTGGTCTTAATGTTGTGGCTGATTGTTCATGAGACGATGGGAATCAAATGAACGCATCCCTGATCCAGTCCGAGAAACAGATGAGCTTGGGGTAGGACGAACTACAGTACCCACAATCCTTCAGGACAGCATGGTGACATGGCTAAAAGATTAAACAAGGCGAGTATGCGTGAACGAGACAGACAGACAGACAGACAGACAGACAGACAGCGAATGTGCCAGACAGGTGGTTTAGAGATTAGCGTCCTCAGCCCCACGTCAATGGCTCCCATCATGCCCGCACATCCAGGCAACACACCTAAGCCCTGTTTACACACACACACACACACACACACACACACACACAGCTGAAAGAGGCGTCACAATGGTATTTTTACTCACTGGTCACTGCTAAGCTTCATGCTAATTATACCTGGCTGCTAATCCGGCTCTTAAACACATCATTAGCGCCTTAGCGCCGCGCTATTTCCACTTCCAGATGACTGGCCGATGGGCATCGCCGCCTGGAAACGACCAGATCATGACTCTCACAGTATGGAAATGGATCAGATGAAGGACAGCAAAGCGAGCGTCTGACTGTGTGTCCAGGTTTAAGCTTTAAGCAAAGGTCAAAAGGGGCTGGAAACCTGTTGGCACTGGGAAACTTTACCTGGGAAAGACTGTTTGGCATTCCGCAGTTTGACACAGGGAATCTTTGGTACTTCAGTATCACCAGTCCTATGGGTTCTTTGCTCCTATGAATCCTTTAATACTGTGGTAATTTTGGTACTTCAGCACTGGGAATCTTTTGCTTCTAGCAAACTGGGAATCTTTTAGATTCTTTGCTACTGGGAATCCTTTGGTATTTTGATATTGGGAATTTTTGGTACATCAGTATTGGAAATCCTTTGGATCCCTTGGCACTGGGAATCCTTTGCTTCTTCCAAGCTGGGAATCCTTTAATGTTGTGGTATTGGGAATTTTTGGTACATCAGTATTGGGAATCCTTTGGATTTCTTGGCACTGGGAATCCTTTGGATTCTTTTGTTACTGGGAATTCTTGCTGGGTGCACTGGTATCAATCAGTGGTACTTCCGTATGTGGACTCTTTGAATTATTCGCTACAGGCAGTCTTTACTAGCTCTGGAGACGCTGCAGTCCTCGTTCTGAGCAAATGCATATTCTAAGCTGCAGCAACACAGTCCTGGAACTCGTGCTTCCGGACACGGTGAGGAGGGACAGGGTCTCAAATGCAAGACAGGCATTTCCGTCCAGTAATGCAGGATTTAGACCACTTGTGTTTCGGAGCCGATTCGTACCAGATCCAGAGCTTTAGGCCGTAACAACACAAAGTCATGGTGAGATTTCCTAACACCAGAGGGGTCAAGGGTCAGGCAACCAGATTAGAGCCCAAGGAAGATTAAGCACCAGGAAGCTGTCTGACAACCAGTATGCACCAGGGGGAGGGGACAAGTTAGGATTCAATGGGCAGGATAAAACTATGAAATCACCGTTTACTCATCACACTATAAACCATCAGGTGGGCCAATCATGTTCAATCACCATACCCTCCATCCATCCATCCATCTTCTTATCCGAGTATTCCTGGGCAGATACACAGTGGGTACAGAGCCCATCTGGAATTACTGGCCGCAAGGCAACATAAAATGCTCATTTAAAGAACGTCAGACCAGGAACCTCTGGGAATATTGGGATTCTTCACTGGGAATATTTGGATCCTTCGCCGGGAATCTCAGAATTCATCACAGAGAATCTCAGGATTCTTCATCGGGAATCTCAGGATTCTTCGCCGGGAATATCGGGACTCTTCGCCGGGAATATCGGGACTCTTCGCCGGGAATATCGGGACTCTTCGCCGGGAATATCTGGACCCTTCACCGGGAATATCTGGACCCTTCACCGGGAATATCGGGATCCTTCACGGGGAATCTTTACATTCTTTAAATTTTTCGGAATCTCTTTTGGAACTCTGGAAGTAGTTCAGAACGATAGCGGCGTGTGTCCTTCTGCACATTCGCAACTGTGAGTACACCGCGTAGCTCATTAATAAAGAATGCCTCATGGTCAAAAATGGGGCAGAGGGGGCGTGCACGTGCACACACACACACACACACACACACACACACACACACACACACACACACACACACACACACACCCCATGCCTGGAGCAGAGTAGCCACGCCCTTCTCCCAGACAAAAGCCACAGGAGTAAGATAATTCCTGAAAATCAGTGCAAACACAGACACACACACACACACACACACACACACACACACACACACACACACACACACACACACACACGAGTCCGTTAGTCTGAGACGGGAGGTTCTGAGGGGCGGCTTTAGCAGAACCGCGAAACAGCCGGGACTGATCCAGTCTCTGTCAAACAGACGCTCCAGTGAAGGGGGCAGGAGCACACACATGACATGGGGTCATCTTTGTTTACTGAGTGTAGAACTTCCGGCGCTACAGCTGACCCCCAGACATGGACTGCACCCATGGTCAGAGGGTGTAGCAATAACAGGAAGAAACCTCTTAAATCCACCACCTTCCAAAGAACAGGCCCTGCGTCTGCGGTTGAAGGGGCTGAATCTAGAGCATCCACCCAAACGTCCACACGTCTGCTCTTGCCATTGTGTGGAGGGGGAACCTCGGTTATGCAGCTGGACACACCGGGAGCTTCAGCAGAGCTTCATTACCGGGGGCTGTTTAAAACGTAGCGCCCCCACAGCTCCGTTTAAGGAGGAACGGCAGTGTTTGAGGTTCAGATCGGGGCTGGCCTTGGGCCGGACGTCCAAAGGGTGAGGAGATGTCCAGGAGCAGGGTCAGTCCCACAGATAAGGAGGGTATTTCAGTGGAGGGGATTAGTGATGTGGGACTGACGCTGTTATTTCTGCTGCACGATTAGGCCGACGGTGCTGCACTCCAGGAAAACCCTCGCGCACAAGGTCACTAATAGACACCAATGAAATGACCGGCCCTTCAAACAAACCCTCTGGTAGCCCCATACCATAATATGTGTGTGTGTGTGTGTGTGTGTGTGTGTTTGTGTGTGCGCGAGTGTGTGAATAACAACATTCTTAAGAGCTCACCTCGGCAGCACATTTCATCCCCTGCTTGCTCTTACTCTCTGCTTTTAACACACACCCACCCACACACACACACACACACACACACACACACACACACACTGAGAGAAGACTGATGCTCTGTCTGGCACGGAGACAAAACCATCCTCTTTCAACTGACCACAGCAAGTGCTGACTTACACTCTGGGAACAGACGGTCACTTCTCCTCCTTTTCTTCTTCTTCTCACACACACACACACACACACACACACAACCCAGGAGACTGCACGTCTGCACAACATGGCAAAACACCATACCATCCTTAGCTTATTAATCACTACAGTAATAGACTGGGACAGGGGGAGAACAGCGTCTCCGTCATCGCTGCTGCTGCTGCTGCTGCTGCACTGTGGAGGTTTGGTGGTGGAGCTGCAGGAGGAGGAGAACCTCTCTCCAGAACTGCTGCTGTGTAACCCTGCTTTAACCCACAGAGTCACATTAGTGTAAAATCCTGCAGTCCACATGCTCCTCTACCTCTCTCAGCTCTCAGCTCGTCCAGAAATGCACGTGTGCAGCTGTCCAGGAGGGGGCGCTCGCAGCGTGATTTGTATTTACTGCAGTGGAGTAGTAAAAGCGAGCGATGAGCTACACTCCCCACCTGCAGGGGGAGCCCAGGAGCCGCTTCTCTCTAAACGCTTGCTGCTTTAAGTGGGCGTGTTCTGACCTCTTTTTCTTCTGCTACCGTTCCTTTAAGTCTGTCCTCTGCTCTGATTGGCTACCGAGCCTTGCGCTTCAACACCGGAACACTCCTTATGACTTGGGCGTGAATGATGGGCGGAGCTAAACTGCTGTGGGCGGAGTAGGTGTGAAAAAAAAAACACCCAAAAAAAATAAATAAATAAATAAACACAGCCTCATGTGCTGAAATAGGATTGGTCAGAAGGCTCAGAGCACACAGTATAACCCACTGTGATTGGTTGGAGGATAATCGATCAGTGATTGGTTGTTCACTGAAACTGAAACTGACCCCTATGCACCCGAGAGAGCGAGAGAGCGAGAGAGAGAGAGAGAGAGAGAGAGAGAGAGAGACGGACGCTTACCTTCTCCATAAGCCTTGGCAAACAGCCACCGAAGGTTGGCGTCTATTTTGGCCCGGGCTGAGTCATACAGCTCAAGCGGGACGATCTCCAGGCCTCCCTCCACCGAGTCGGCTCTCCTCGGGCCTCCGTCTCCTCCTCCACCGGCCGCACCTACGTCCATCCTGCGGGGTAGAAACCCACATTATTCTGGTCAGGAGATGAGGAACCAGCTCGACAGCCATTAGGAACATGACCGGCTCTGAAATGGACCTTGACCATCATGATGGTGGTGGCCGTCCTCCAGCCGGTTGTCCACCTGAAAGGAGGCTGTAGCTACATACCTGTAGTGAGCCAGACATAATAAAGGCAAACTGACCCCCACCTATACACTGAATCCCCTCGGAGAGCCAACCTAGATGACCACTGCCACTAACAGGCCCAGGCTGCCTGCTCACTGCTTTGTCAAAAACAGGTACCTGGCTAAGCTAGCCCCCCTCACCCCCTCGTCCAGACCCTGCTCCAGTGCACGGGGGGAGGCTTTCAGTGGATGTCCAGGAGCACAATAAGCAGCTTAGTTCATCTAATGCCCTAAAATCTTCATTTTGGGAGGATGAATGAATGGAGCTGTCCGGCTACCTGAGGAGCCTGTCCCAATCCCAGACCAGCTCATCGCTAAAGGAGGCTAAAAGCACTGGGCAGGGCTCGACTCACCTTCAGCGAGGTGTGGAAGCTCCGCTGGTCGCAGCAGCAGCAGCAGCAGCGAGTCTTTAGGCTTTGAAGGCGAGCAGACGGCGAGGCTCCGGGTAGTGTGGCCGCAGTGGAAGCGGCGGCGGTGGGGAAGCGGCGGCGGTGGGCTCTCCCCCTCCCCGCCCAGCAACACAAGCCTGACGGCGGCCTCCGCTACATGACAACCCGCGGGGTCGAAGAAACGCGAGGACGGCGACCGAAAGGGGACAAATCGCCGCTCAAACGGATCAGCAGAGCCGCATGTCTCCCCGGTACCTCGTCCAGCTCGGCCGCTCGGGGTGGACTCGGAGTCGGTCGCTCGGTGAAGCGAAGCCCCGCTGCGTTTTGTCTCCAAGAGCCAGAGAGCAGCGACTGCGCATGCGCGCCTCTCACCCGCCCTCTCGTCAACAGCGGCTGCGTCCCAAACGACGCCTCGGTTAGTGGACCCTAGTAAGAACACTGACTAGTGGGACCGTTTTTAGTGATTAAAAAATAAATAAATTAATAAATTAATTAATTAATTACTTTTAGCTTTAAACATATCATCAGAGAAAGGTTCTGAAAGCTGGAACCAATGAAAGGGCACTGCACTGAGCACCGTCCTGTCCCGAGCAGTGACAGCAAAGCTGGACATATCTAGAACATATTTGTCTAGAACTTACTTTCTGGACCTTGGTTCTGCACCTCTGACCAGCATGTTTAGTGGACTGTCATGACTGAGCCGCAGCGGCTGTAAACACGGCGAGCAGCTCTCAGGTGTGGAGCTCAGCAGTGAGCTGGACTGAGTGCAGCGCAGGTCTCGCGATATCTCCGGCTCAGTCTGAGGTAATCTCGTTAGCGTTAGCTAGTTTAGCCCCGTGTCAAAATGACTCATTACGTTGATTTATTTATTAAATTGAGGAATTTGTTGAATTAGGTTATTTATTCATTAAATTGAAGGATTTATTTATTCAATTAAGGGGTTTATTTGTTAAATAAAGAGATTTATTATTAAATTTAGAGATTTATTAAATTGATGGATTGATTTATTAAATTAAGGTATTTATTTGTTAAATGAAGGATTTATTTATTCAATTAAATGATTTATTTGTTAAATGTAATGATTTATTTATTAAATTCAAAGATTTATTTATTAAATTTAGGGATTTATTTATTAAATTGAGGAATTTATTGAATTAGGTTATTTATTTATTAAATTGAGGGATTTATTTATTCAATTAAGGGGTTTATTTGTTAAATGAGGGGATTAATTTATTAAATGAAGGGGATTAATTTATTAAATGAAGGGATTTATTTATTAAATTGATGGATTTATTTATTAAATTAAGGGATTTATTTATTAAATTGAAGGATTTATTTGTTAAATGTAATGATTTATTTATTAAATTCAAAGATTTATTTATTAAATTTAGGGATTTATTTATTAAATTGAAGGATTTATTTATTAAATTAAAAGATTTATTTGTTAAATGTAATGATTTATTTATTAAATTCAAAGATTTATTTATTAAATTTAGGGATTTATTTATTAAATTGAAGGATTTATTTATTAAATTGAGGAATTTATTTATTAAATTGAGGAATTTATTGAATTAGGTTATTTATTTATTAAATTGAAGGATTTATTGATTAAATTTAGGGATTTATTTATTAAAATGAGGGGTTGTCTGTATTGGTCTCTTATTGTGTGTATTGGTCCGCGCTAATCGTTTCTGGAATCCTATTGGTTTAAACTCCTGTCAATCAGTCTGGCGGGACCAATGAGCGGGGGGTTCGGAATGTGATCAGTCGGTGCAGCAGCAGGGGGAGCGCTGAGGGAGCGGAGACGGCTAGAGCGGTCAGCAGAGCGGTCCTGTAGAAAAGTGTCCAGACTGAGGCTAAAGACAGCAAAATCACTCGGAGGACATTTGTAGGAGTGTGTAAGATAAATCTGCAATTTTCTTACGTGTGTATCCGGGTTTACTACTGTGAAAACAGGCCATGTTAGCTCGTTGCGTTAGCGCGCTATGCTAGCGTCGTTAGCGTCGTGGAGCTGTCGGCGTGAGGCCGCGAGCCTGTCTGCAGGTCGCTGGTGTTGCGGGCTAAGCGGAGTAAAGACTGCGCATGCGCAGGACACGGACCGTTACTTCACTGAGAGCGGTGTGTTATTAAATTAAAGGATTTATTTATTAAATTGAGGAATTTATTTGTTAAATTAAGGTATTATTAAACTGTTTATGTCTGTAAATATTATTTATCTTGATAATTAAGTGGCTTTGTATCGTTGTAAAGTTTAAATCAGGTATCCAATAAATTAATATAATAATAATAATAATAATAATAAAAACAGCTGTGAAGATCTGATCAGCTGTATTGATCTACAGGACTTCCAGCAGCCTCTGCCTCCCTCTCGTGGTGCTGTGTTGTATGACAGCCTTCCTCGTCCTGCTGCAGAAGCTCTGGGTTCCTCCTCGCTCCTCATCTTCCTCCTGCTGTGCTCAGATCCTGAGGGCTCTGCAGGCCTGGACACACGGAGCCGCCCGTCTACCTTCCTCATTCTCCCCCCAGTTCTCACGCCTGATCTGCCGATCATTTTAACGGTGACCAGGTCCATCCACCCGTCCGCAGAGCCGGAGATCCAGCCAGGTTGAATATCTGCATTAGGAAAATACGATTTTTAAGTGTCTTAATTCCCAAATTTATTAAAGTTAGAATCGCCTTTAGGGACTTTAGAATTATTTATTTTATAGAAAAAATAAATATGAGCGGAACTACAACAAATCAGGATGATCAGCTCATCATATCGCAAGGCTGTGAGTACTGTTTTTATTATTATTATTATTATACATTATTTTTAAAATATATAATGAAAATATTTTTATATTATTATTTTATTTTAAGGCTAAAATGGTAGAGTACAGTTTGTAATATGGCTTATAACCTCCATATAAGGTCCTTACCTAATCATCTATCGCTGTAATAAGGATGCATTTGAAATATATTCTGCTTTATATATTTTTAATAGTATATATTTTTAATTAATATATGGGTTGTAGTGTAAATAAGTAGGAACATTATGAATATTTTTACATTTCAGTTTATTAGAGCCCAGTAAGTCAACATACTGTTTTAAAAGGGTGTAAGGGGTCAGAGGACGAGGCAGCGAGGCAGCGAGGCACCGTGGCACCGTTACCCAAGGGAACTCCAATCCAATCCGGAATCCGTGCCAATGTGGTGGTCACAGCATTTTGAAGACACCCTTGCAGAGGGGTGACCGGTACGGTGCACGGAAAGGTAAGAGTGGTGAGAGGAAAGAGCAGCTCCATAGTGAAAGTCAGTGAGAGTCAGTAAGCCAGGTTATAGGTTACAGCGAGGGAAGCGTTGATCCTCCGGTCCTTTTAGGGCTGCAACAACGAATCGATAATAATTGATAATAATCGATTATTAAGTCATTATCAGTTTGTTGTGTTGCTCGATTTATGTGTTACTCGTCTTGTCATGTCCGCTTACGTCACCTGCAGCACTACGCTGTCGTCTACGCTGGAAAAAATCACTAAATAAGAGCGAGTTGATCGGAGCGAGCCGGAGCGGAGACGCAGTCTTCATAATAAGTAAATACACTCCGAAAAATGAAACCTGACCGACTATTTTTATTAGTTTAATTCGCTTAAGCAGTGTTTAAATATGCTTTATAAAAACATGTAACTCGTAATTAATGATTAAGCTTCAAGTTTTAAGTCAAACTAAAGGCAAGTCATCCGGTCTCACTCCAATACAGTGCAGTGTTTGTTTTATTTAATTTATTTTATTTTATTTTTAATTTAGATTTATTTTTATTTAATAATTAAATCTATTATTATTGAATTATTTTACGCACTTTTCAATGTTCTGTTTTTAAATAAAGACATGGAAATGTATGTTAATTCCGATTCATTCGTTGCAGAATGTGAACGCTCTAATAAAGAGAAAAGAAAACGAATAATTCAGAAGGTCTCAAAGGCCCGGCTCTAGAAACTGTCCGAGCAGAGAGCAGGATGGATAGTGGAGTATATAGAGGCTCTAGCAGGTGCGGTCGGAACGCCCGAGTCAGGCGAAGATCTCGATGTTGACTGCTACGCCAGCAGCCAGAGGAGACACTGACTCTGAGCTTTAAAGAACGTAGTGCAAAGAGGAGGTCTTGCAGATCGCGCGAGGATCTACAGAGTCTGACTACATGAGGATGTTTCTAAACAGAATTTGCGAAGAAGACTTTGAGGAAATTTGAGGCTGCCAGGCAAAAACTTCGTTCACCTCAATTGAAAGATTTGATGTCCAAGTTCGGAGAGCTCAAACTGATAACCTCAATGCTGCTAAAGTGCGAGAACGTCCGGAGACGATGCAGGGCGACAACAGCTGTTCCACAGACGCGGTCCTCAGTGGAGGAGAATGATGTGGCTGAAATTGAGACTTGCCAGGGCCTAGAAGATGCTGACGATGGATTCGATCAAGTAACCCCTGTGGCAGATATGGAAACGGTGAGTTCCCCACATCCATCCCCTGACACACAGAACTGGAGGAGGGAGACGTCCCTATTTCTAGCAGCTTAGGAGAAGGTGAGGGCTGACCCTGTCCGCGTTTGACGTATGATGAACCTGGAAAGTCCTCAGATCAGTCAGTAACAGTTGTGCACAGAGGAATGGCTTTATTTTCTTATTCAACATGCCTAGGCAGAAAAGTATAGCCAAATAAATACCTGATGAGGACATCAAGACATTTCGAAAGGGGAAGCGTGTAGCCCTAGTATTTACTGTTTGTTAATATAGTTCTTATTACTGTTTTTACTAGTTATTAAATAAGTATTTTCATTTTCATGTGCGTTACACAGCCTCAATCACAGCCCAACTCTCTTATTGTCTGTATTGGTCCGCGCTAATCGTTTCTGTAATCTTGGTTTATTATAATTGGTTTAAACTCCTGTCAATCAGTCTCGCAGGACCAATGAGCGGAGTTTGGGAATTTCAGCAGTCTGTGCAGCAGCAGGTGGAGAGCTGGGCCCACCGCTAAGTGAGTACCTTTTGTTGTATAGCTTATAACATCCATAAGAGGTCCATACCTGAACATCTATGACCTGGTGTATCATTCTGATTTGACTATAATAAGGATATATTTGAAATATATTCTGCTTTACATTTACATTTACGGCATTTAGCAGACGCTCTTATCCAGAGCGACTTACAAAGTGCTTTGCTATTTACCCAAGAAAAACCTCAGCTAGTTAGAATAGACTAATACAAAGGATACCTCCAAGCTTAGACATTGCTAAACACAATACAATAAGGCGACCATAGAACTATTCGTCCAAGTACTCTCTGAAGAGGAGGGTATTCAGTCTGGGTTTGAAGACAGCGAGCGACTCGGCCGTTCGGACATCCAGGGGCAGCTCGTTCCACCACTTTGGTGCCAGGACAGAAAAAAGCCTGGGCGCTTGTCTTCCGCGGATTTTGAGGGATGGTGGGTCGAGCCGAGCCGTACTTGAAGCTCGAAGGGCTCTTGGTGCGGATCGGCTTTTGACCATTGCCATTAGATACGGAGGGGCTGGTCCGTTCTTGGCTTTGTAGGCCAGCGTCAGGGTTTTAAATCTGATGCGGGAAGCAGCTACAGGAAGCCAGTGGAGAGAACGCAGCAGTGGAGTGACATGGCTAAATTTTGGGACATTGAAGACGACCCGTGCCGCTGCATTCTGGATGAGTTGCAGGGGCCTGATGGTGCGCAGAGGGAGACCAGCCAGAAGAGAGTTGCAGTAGTCAAGTCTGGAAGTGACAAGAGACTGAACGAGCACCTGGGTGGCCTCTCTAGAGAGGAAGGGTCGAATTCTCCGGATGTTGTACAGAAGAAATCTGCATGACCGAGTTACGTTTGCAACATGACTTGAGAACGATAACTGATCATCCATCACTACACCAAGGCTGCGGGCTTCAGTTGAGGGAGTGACCAGTGAGTTCTCGAAGGTGATGGCAAGATCGTTTTTAGGTCCAGCAGTTCCCGGGATGTACAGCAGCTCCGTCTTGCTGGGGTTGAGTTTGAGGTGGTGAGCTGCCATCCAAGACGAGATGTCGGCGAGGCATGCTGAGATACGGGCAGAAACCTGTGTGTCAGACGGTGGGAAAGAGAGCATGAGTTGAGTGTCATCGGCGTAACAGTGCTAAGAGAATCCATGAGAGGATATCACTTTACCAAGAGAGTGAGTGTAGAGTGAGAAAAGAAGAGGACCAAGAACTGAGCCTTGTGGAACGCCAGTGGAGAGACTACAAGGAGCGGACGTGTCGCCCTGCCACGTTACCTGGTATGAGCGTCCCTGCAGGTATGATGCGAACCATTGCCATGCAGAGCCGGTAATTCCAAGACCGGCAAGGATAGACAGGAGGATCTTGTGGTCCACTGTGTCAAAAGCTGCGGAGAGGTCAAGAAGGATCAGAACCGAGGACAGTCTGGCAGCTTTAGCTGCATGGAGCTTCTCTGTAACTGCAATGAGAGCAGTTTCAGTAGAGTGAGCAGCTTTGAAGCCAGACTGGTGGGGGTCCTGAAGATTGTTCAGAGTGAGAAAGAGAGACAGTTGGTTGTAGACGGAACGTTCGAGAATCTTTGAGAGAAAAGAGAGAAGAGAGATAGGTCTGTAGTTGTCGATGTCCAAGCTGTCTAGAGTTGGTTTCTTTAGGATGGGCACGACTCTGGCAGACTTGAAGGCCGATGGTACCTGACCTGATGACAAAGAGCTGTTTATGATAGAGGAGATGAAGGGGAGGCGGTTTGGAGTGATTGTTTGGAACAGAGGGGATGGAATAGGGTCTAGTGGACAGGTGGTAGGATTATTGGAGGTGAGAAGATGTAGGAGGTCATCTGTGGAAAGAGGAGAGAAGCAAGTCAGAGAAGAGGGAGGAGGAGGGCAGTGTCTAGAGAGGGGGGTAGAGGCAGGGGGGAAGGATCGGCGGATCTTGTCAACCTTTTCTTCAAAGAAGGAGACAAAATCATCTGCAGACAGGGTAGTGGGAGGTGGGGGAGTAGGAGGGTTGAGGAGAGAGGAGAAGATGGTGAATAGTTTGCGTGGGTCAGATGCAGAGGATTCCAATTTCCCCCTGTAGTAAGATGCTTTAGCGGCAGCAACTTCCGTTCTAAACCTGGAGAGAAGAGACTGATAGGAGTGGAGGTCGGCGCCGTGTTGTGACTTCCGCCACTTCCTTTCAGTCAGTCTTAGCTCTCTACGGTTGTTGCGGAGAACATCTGACAGCCACGGGGAAGGTGGAGAAGAATTTGCTGACCTAGGGGAGAAAGGGCAGAGAAGGTCGACAGAGGTGGAGATAGATGAGAGGAGAGAGTCTGTAGCAGTTTCAAGTGGGAGAGAGGAGAAAGATTCAAGATGGGGAAGAGTGGTCAGGACAGTAGAGGCAAGAGCTGAGGGGGAAACAGAGTGAAGATTGCGGTGAAGAGTGGAAGAACTTGCAGAAGTGGTAGTTGAAGGAGCAGAGAGGGGGAGTGAGAAGGAGAGAAAGTGGTGATCAGAGAAGTCCAAAGGAGTCACAGCCACATCCAGAGCAGGGACAGGTCTGCTGAAGATCAGGTCCAGAGTGTTCCCTGCTCTGTGTGCTGGTGCAGACTGGTTGAACACGAGATCAAAAGAGGATAGGATTGGGAGAAGGCATGAAGACTGGAGTTTCTCTGATGGAAGGTTGAAGTCGCCGAGTAGAATAAGTGGGGCGTCAACAGGGAGTCCACTCAGGAGAACATCCAGTTCATCAACAAAACTGCCCAAAGGACCAGGAGGACGATAGAGAACAATGATGAGAAGTCTAGTGGGAGAAGAGACAGTAACAGCATGGTATTCAAAAGAGGAAATGTCGAGATTAGAAAAAGAGAGCGGGGTGAAGCGCCACAGAGGAGAGAGAAGTAAACCGGTGCCGCCACCCCTGCCAGTCCTTCGTGGAGAGTGGGAAAAGGCAAAGGCAGACGACAAGGCAGCTGGAGTTGCAGAGTTGTCCGGGGTGATCCACGTCTCAGTCAGTGCCAGGAAGGCTTTAAGCAAATGTTTATAATGGAGTTGTGTAATGACTGAAAGTTTGGGAGAAGGACCACGCCCAAACTCCTCCCCTACATTTCTACACACTATAAAACCGTTCCTCTTCCTTCTTCTCGTTCTCGTGATGAAAACTTGCACCGACCGACGAAGCTGTACCCGCCTACTCAGTGCGTCACTCACCTTCGCCTTTCCCGCCATGGACCTCGACATTACCGCCTCGGATGACAAGCTCTTCTCTCTCTCCTGCGCCTCCTCATTCCGCTCCACGGCTCAGGCCGGTCGTTTCTGTTCCAGCCACTCCTGCTAGCGCGGTCTCATTCGGTTCTTCCCAGATGTACTGCAGCCGTTCCTTGCCATCCCCTTGGACTCTGTTTTGTCCCAAGCCTCCCTTCCCCAGGAGAAGCATGACCGCATTATCCTACTTGTACCAAACAGCAGCTCCTCTCCCTTCTGGACCACCTTAACTACGCGACTCGAATCATTCCACAGGGTCGCTCCTTCATATCTCACCTCCTTCACCTCGCTTCTTCAGTCCAATCCTTGCATCACACAGTCATGTTGGACGACTCCTGCCTCCTGGAGCTCAAGTTTTGGCTCACCTTCTTTTGCGAAGATGTCATCGCCGACCCTGCGGACATTCAGCTCTTTACAGACGCAGCTCCTTCTACCGGCTTCGGGGGCTACTATAATGGCCGCTGGTTTGCCTTGCGTCTGGGCCTGATGATTCTCCAGCCCTCTGGGAGCTCTACCCAGGCGTCGTCGGCACCCTTCTTTGGGTACATGCCACTGTTCACATAATCAATAAAGGCCGATCCAGAACTTTGTCTTTCACACCCTTTATCCGTCGTCTCACTTGGTGTTCAGTAATACGCAAATACATTCTTGGAGCCGTTCATGTCCCGGGCCGATCAAATGCCATTGCTGATTCTGTCTCGTTTTCAATTTCAGAAATTCAGATCCTTAGCGCCTCAAGCAGACCTTCAACCAACGCCAGTACCTCCATTTTCGGACACCATTCCCCATCTAACCTTCAGCTAGTACAACTCCTATCCCAAGCCCAGGATACCATCCTCTCTGCTGTTTCCCCGCGAACGCTGTCAACCTACTGGACAGGCTGGAAATCCTTCCAGAACTTCCACACCTTGCACAACGTTACCTTCCCCTCAAACAACCTCTTCATAACCTCAGCCTTCCTCACATCTGCCAGCTCACAGCACTCAATCTGATCCTCCACCTTAAAAGTATATCTATCTGCCATCAATTTCTTGACAAAACTCATTACCGTTTACCTCATTCGTCCTCTAACCACCCCCAGGTTTTGCTTCTTCTCAAAGGAATTCAAAGGTCAGAACCTCGTCTCCCACCGCAAAGATCACCCATCACTTCAGATGTCCTATGGCACTGCTTACAGACACTGGTTCATTGGTGGACATTGGTTCCACACTCACCTCCGACACCTCCAGAGCAGCCTCTACAGCTTCCCGTCAAGGACGTCCCGGCCACACCATCCGTCTCGTCTCGGCCGTTGGTCCTCACAAGCCCTCTAATCTCAACGACCTCAGACTAGCACATGAGCAACTCGCCTCACTGTAAGCGAGAACTTTTGGGGTCTGGCTCCGGGTCTCATCCGCTCGAAGCCCCCCAGAACTCCAGAATTCTCCTTCTTGCCTCAGCTAGCGTGGTCCACATTCACAAACTTTTTTATAATGCATTTCTTGTTGGTGTCTTAACTGTCCTAATCTATATATGGGTTGTAGTGTAAATAAGCAGGAATGTTAGTTTTTACATTTCAGTTTTAAAAAGGAAATATTTTCACATGGTCCATATTGTAGGGACCCAGGGCCCTGCCTTATGTTCTTAGGCGTTTAGGTGGGTTGCTATGCATATATAATAAATAATATCCTCAAATAATAGAAAAAAACATATTCCAATGCAGTTCATTATTTACTTTACAGCAAATTCAGAGGTTCATATTCAACTCTTCAATTTTCAGATCTTCATCCTCCTAAATGTTCACTTCTAGTGGTCAAATTTTAATAAGATTTAGGAGTAAATTGTGGAATGGGCTTTCAGATTTAAAAAAAAAATGTTAATGTATAACCTTTTATAAAAGATGCTTGAAAAAACATTTGACAAATGTTTGTTTATATCTATGTTTACATGTATATATTTGGATGTTTTTTGCTTAGTAGTTGGCATTAGTACATTAACTTAACAGATGAATGTATTTATTAATCTTGCTTACATACAGAGGTGTCAAGTAAGGAAGTACAAATACTTTTATCTTACTTAAGTAGAAATGTTGGTTCTCTAAACTTTACTGGAGTAATTATTTACTTTTCAGACTTTTTACTTCTACTTCTTACATTTTCACCCAATTATCTGAACTTTCTACTTCTTACATTTTAAAAACAGCCTCGTTCCTCCTATTTTATTTCCCTTTGTTCTCATTCCGGCTCGTCATCAATAAAAAAAAAACCTCTCCAGATAAATCAAGTGAATTTGATCGTGGTTGGAAGTATAAACAGACCCCATTCTGACTCCCTATTGGTTTATAAGAGATCCATCACACCTGCACACGTCCCGTCACTCTCCAGCGAGCTCACAGCAGACTGTGTCTGTAGTCTAGTATGAAGACTGTGTCCGTGGCAGAGACTCAAGAGACCTGCAGTGAAACGTCCCGACTGAGCCCCACATTTACACTCCAATAAAGCTTATTGATCACACGCCTCTGAAGTCTGACTTTCTGCAGCTTTACAGAACTTCTAGACAACGACTCCTCATATTTTCCTCCATGAAGCTCATGTTGATGCTCAGTAGAGCACAGAGACGCTCCTTTAATAGAGCTGATATTACTGAAATGCTTCATTTTCAATGGGCAGATCTGCAGCTGAAACAGGAGCCTAGTGCAGCCCAACATTTTTAACATCAACATTTTAATAGATCATTCTCCTCATTATGGCTTTTAGAGAAATGGGGTTTTGGGGAGGAGGGGGGGGGGGGGTAGTGCACTATAGACCCCTGTGGTGCGGCCTAAGCTTTCGGTCTTTGTTTTCTTCCATTACTTTTACTTTTCTACTTGAAGTCGTTCTGAAACCAGTACTTTTACACTTTTACTGGAGTAAAAAGCTTAAGTTGATACTTCAGCTTCTATAGAAGTCTTTTAAAGCCTAGTATCTCCACTTACTTCTACCTGAGGAATGAAAATGAATATATTTCACATCTTTGCTTACATATGCATGAAGATGTGTTCACACACACACAGTGCATATAATATATATATATGAACAGTTTATTTGCTGTCCTTTTTGTGAGGCCTTCTGACCTCTTCACACTTCTTCTTTAATTGATGTAGTTGGATATTTCAGTGTCTGTGGACTCTATGCTGTTGTCTATGGAGTCGTATTTCCTACTGAACCATCTGATATATTACCTTTTGATGAGCAATCAAACTCAGGGAATGTACTTTGTAACTTCGTACTTTAGAAAATTCTTAAAATTACGGGCTTTCCCTTCATAACGAATGTAAAATGAACTAATAGGGGGTGGTGTAGCAGCTAAAGATATTGGCCTGGGATTATATATATGTATATATATTATATATATATATATAAATGTATTTATTTGTATTTATTTTTCTAAGGTGAATCCTTTAGTAAAATCTCCTGCTGTTGGAACTTAGCTGGAGGTGTTGTACCACTGTTTCATGTGGCGAGCGCCGGTTTCTACTACCTTTCCTTCATCCACACTAGTAACTAGTAAGCAGTGAAAATCTGAGTGTGTACGTACGTGTGGTCCATGAGGCCTCCAGTAATGATCTCAGGGACTGAAAAGCTTGAAGTAAAGAAATGAGAAATATTAGTCAAATATTGTTTTCTAAATAATGGCTGAAAGAAACCCCACTGAAGTGACGAAGGGGTGCTGATCTACTGATCTAGTCAAGCGGCGGCGTTTGGTTGTGCGTCGTTTAGAAGCACAGGCTGAAAGTAAATAATATGGTCTGTTTATGTGTTTGAAACATCATATTCTAGTTATTCTAGTTGTGTTTTACTGGAAGATGGAGGCACTGCTGAAACTGCGTTCTCTTCCGAATCGACCTGTTCCACCCTAAATGTGGAGAAAGCACTGGTTCTGTTTGCTAATACACCTAATCATCAATGAGGGGGGTGAATACTTTTGATCGGAACTGCTGCAGCATTTAAAATTGAACAGACAAAAATCAGTGAGAAGTCAAATCAAGCTGCAACTTAACTAATAAACCCTTTAATGACCGAGACCGAGATCTTTTTAGCCACATCTGTCTCCCTGAACTGTTCCTTAATAACCCGTAACACCCCGTTACAGACAGACGCAGAACTGTTTGAAGACGTATGATTTAGACTTTATCTGACTGCTAACGTTTCCCTTTTTTACATTGACGTGATTATTTATTTATTCTTTATATTAGAAAACATTTTTTATTAAATGTGTCTGAATTGTTTTAGATACAAATGAATTCTATAATATTTTGATTATTTTTTAAGGATACTATGGCCTTTAATGCAAAAAGAAAATAAAATACTAATTATTTGTACTGTCCTTATTAAAATATAGAGAGAAAACTCATATATAACAAGGTGGACCAATAACAAATAATAAATGATGTGTTTAAAAGTTGTTTTTGATTTTTATTTATGGATTTTTTCTTATTACATACAATTTGCCAAGGAGAGGCGTGAAAACTCCTATAAAAAAAATACCATAAAGGTCAGAATGATTTCAACATTTAAAAACACTAAAACAACATAAATCACAATGGTACAAACAGGATCAGCTGCTAAAAGCAGATTTCAGGATCAGCAAAACTTTGAAACCGTATTTAAAGTGAATTGTTAACGTCAGGTAAACAGTCAAAAATCCAAACCCTCATAACCAGCCTGAATTTCCTCGTTCACAAGCAGGTAGAACTGGAGTCAAATGGGAAAATCTAACCTTGCAGCTTCCTCACAGCTCTTCTACACACGTCCATGTGACTGGATGAAGTGGGAGTGAGCGCTAGTTCAGAGGCTGTGGCTCTGGCATTAGGCGTAGTAGCTGCTCATCAGTGGAGCAGCTGACCTCCTCTGCTGGGCTGCAGGGGGAGCGTACGAGAAGCCCAGTGTCGTCTGAGGGAACCTCATCAGTCTGGACGTCTTCATCATTTCTCCAAGGGCTGCTTTCACCCTCAGCAGACGCTCCCTCGCTCTTCCTCCACGTGTGCTCTGTTGTTGGAGCTCTTCAGTGGTTGACGTGTGAAGGAGAAGTGTTGTTCTTAGGAGCTGAAATCACTCCATGGCGTTTCAGCAGGAAATGAACTTTGGGCCGAGGAGATGTGGAGTCTGCTTTCAGTCTCGTGCTGCATTTTTTTATTCTTCTCATTTCTGCGTTTGTCTTTTTCTACTTGTGCTTTCAGTGGATCAGTTTCATTCTGAAGTCTGGTTGTCGTCCTCGCTCCGACCCGTCCTCGCTGACGCTGCCTAAAACATGGGCCCAGTAAGTCCGGTTCTCCTGCATTTGAGTTATGAATCTATCTGACTGCTTTTTCTCATTTTTCACAGGGTGGACATGTTGAGGTGGACCGTGTCAGACTGAAGGGATCAAATGAGGAGTTAGCCACTCACCTTCCACAGCTGTTTTCCCTCCAAAAAAAAGAGGAGGTGAGCTCCAGGAAATGATGTCAGTATGCAAAACAGCTCTTCATTTAAAGAGACAGTACTGAGACATAACGGGGGGGGGTGTAGTGAGTTGAGGGACGAGCTCTTATAATAGTTGATGAAAAAAAAATAATTAAGGAAAACAAAGGATAGTTTAGAAAGGACTTAAGAGAAATTTTTAAACAATATTAAAAGACTGGAAGATTTTTATGATTATACCTCATATCTCCATCTCAAAAACAGAACGCACACCACCAGGGACATGGGAAACCCCATGTATAAATATATACAGTGTAAAGTGTAGGAAATGATTTTTGGGGTAGACTGCTTAATGTTTAACATTTGAAAAGTATGTGGACACCTGCTCATAGAACGTCCCAAATCTCATGTACTGCTGTAACAGCCAATCAGGTGGTAGCTCATCAGCCAATCAGGTGAGGTGTTGGAGGAGCGTGTGTGTAAAGGACAGGAAGAAGAAGGGCTCCACAGTCAGGTAGGCTGCTCCAACTTTATAAAGGAGGGAAAATGTAAAGATCAGAACAAGGACAGGATCTTCAGCAGGTCCAGAGTCTCTCCCAGCTTCATCTCTAAACCTCTGGAGGAGAAACTGTTCACGCTTTAAACGTTAGTGTGGAGAACAGCAGCAGAACAGCACTGGAGCTGCTAGCATACATGCTAACAGTGTTAGCCTCCCAGCTAGCTAGCTAGGAAAGCTAAACTCCTGATTCTCAGTGAAAGGTTCAGGTCCATCAGGATGTCCGTCTCTGACTCCTGTGGGATTGTAGCTGAAGACGGATCCTTTTTAAAGTCTGTGGTTCTCGTGTTGGTGTTCTAGATACAGAGAACCGTCTTTGTTCCACCTGAGGCACCAGTGGAAGCTCAGCATCGTCTCTCACAGCTAGAGACTTTTCATTTGTAATAAACCTCACCTGCTGCTCCTGACGTTACAATGATCACATTAATAGACACTGTTGACAAAAGTATGTGGACACCTGCACATGCAAGGTCTAAAATCAACAGCAGCTGTCTTTGGCCGCCAGAGGGCGCTGCTCACTATTACTGTTAATAATGAGTACTGCCCCCTTGTGGCGGAAGCCAGCTGCTCCAGATTAGACAGGCCCACAGCAGAGTTAGCTGTAGCACATGAGCTTACTGCAAGTGTTGATCTCCAAGGCTAGCTATCTAGTTAGCATTAGAGAAGGTGCTGATGGCTGGATGAGACTGGAGCTCAGAGCTGCTGATCAGATTTCTGAGTTTATGGTTGAATCCAGAGCAGAAGAGCAGGAACGGAGGGTGAAGATCTGGAAGTGATTCATCATGAACTTTTACAGTTAGATTGAGTTCATTAAAAGAACTTAGTGACCCTAAATAAAAGTGATCAGATCTAGACTGAGATCAGACTGCTCTGCTGGCGTCCGGTTATATATGGACATGTAAAACAGAAAGACCAGGATGTTCAAACTGACCCTTCTCAGCCTTCCTGGACTTGGATCAGTATCTTCTCAACACCAGCATCAGTTTCCTCTACTGTACTTTATCACATGCTGGAGTGAACGTTAGCATTAGCATTATGCTAAACCTGATCCAGCATCAGTCCAGTGCAAACTCCAGTACAATACCAGTTGCTTTCAGATGATCTGGAAACTGGAACACTTCTATTGTACTGGTGTGGAAATTCCAGTAGGAGCAAGTTGTAAAATGCAGCTGGTTCCAGTAGAATCCCACAGAAAGCATTAGCATTAGAAACCAGTAGCTCTACTGGGAATTCATTTCCTTACACAGCTTAAACCAGTTAAACCCACCAACCTCTACTGGATCAGTTCAGATTCCACACAACCAGCTGCATCCAGTAAAACCATTCTCAAGATTTAGCCAGTAGAGCTGCTCCACTGGAACCAACTGGCCTTTCTCCTAGGTTGTCATGGTTTTGCTGTAGTGTTGCTATAGTGATGCTATAAGCTTTCTGTAGTGTTGCTGTAGTGTTGCTATTGGATTCTGTAGTGATACTATAGTGTTGGCATGGGCTTTCTGTGGTGTTGCTATAGTGATGTTAAGGGCTTTCTTTAGAGTTGCTATAGTGATGCTATGGGCTTTCTGTAGTGTTGCTATGGTGATGTTAAGGGCTTTCTGTAGAGTTGCTATAGTGTTGGCGTGGGCTTTCTGTAGTGATGGTATAGTGTTGCTATGGGCTTTCTGTAGTGTTGCTATAGTGATGCTATTGGCATTCTGTAGTGATACTATAGTGTTGGCATGGGCTTTCTGTGGTGTTGCTATAGTGATGTTAAGGGCTTTCTTTAGAGTTGCTATAGTGTTACTATGGGCTTTCTGTAGAGTTGCTATAATGTTACTATGGGCTTTCTGTAGAGTTGCTATAGTGATGTTAAGGGCTTTCTTTAGAGTTGCTATAGTGTTACTACGGGCTTTCTGTAGTGATGGTATAGTGATGCTATAGGCTTTCTGTGGTGTTGCTATAGTAATGCTATGGGCTTTCTGTAGTGATACTATAGTGTTGGCATGGGCTTTCTGTGGTGTTGCTATAGTGATGTTAAGGGCTTTCTGTAGAGTTGCTATAGTTATGTTAAGGGCTTTCTGTAGAGTTGCTATAGTGATGCTATGGGCTTTTAGTGGTGTTGCTATAGTGATGCTATGGGCTTTCTGTAGTGTTGCTATAGTGATGTTAAGGGATTTCTGTAGAGTTGCTATAGTTATCTTAAGGGCTTTCTGTAGAGTTGCTATAGTGATGTTAAGGGCTTTCTGTAGTTATGCTTTAGTGAAGCTATGTGCTTTTTGTAGTTATGCTATAGTGATGCTATGGACTTTCAGTGGTGTTGCTGTAGTGTTGCTATGGCTACTGTTATGTATAATCTGATCTGAACAGTTCTAGATAAATGCATTCCAGAGAGGGTGTGGTGTTTGAGTTCTTCAGTCTCTCCAGATGTTCTGATGATCCTAAAGCTGCTCTTCTGTTTCAGGAACCTGGTTTCTGGATCTTCACCCCGTTCTGAAAACTGCCTGCTTCCTTATCTGTGCTGAAGAGTCCAGCCTAGAAGATCAGCCTGAGCCCTCCTTCATCTGACCTCCTGCCTCTGTGATTCCTTCCCACAATGCAAAGCTTCCACAGCTTCTTCCACCATTTTTCCACACGACACACCTTTTCTGAATAAATTTGCATATGTAATGAGCTTGTAGCCAATCAGAGGTGCCAATTAAGACGAGTGTTTATAAGGCACGCGATGTGAGCGGTGTTCTCGATGATGGTGAGGACGAAAAAAAGAGGAAAATCTGAGATCTTTCCACCGTGATTGAGAAGACTGGTCCTGCAGAGTAAGTAGCAGCATCAGAACCAGAACCTCCAGCTTAACTGCTTTCAAAAAAATGCTGCTTTTTAATTTTTTTTTTTTTTTTTTTTTCTTTTTTTCTTCTTCTTCTTCTTCTTCCCCCCCCTCATTCTTCAGTTGTGGTACTGATCTCCCTCGACCTCGGGCCCCGCAGACCCCCACAGGGGGATCAGTGACAGCCTCTGGGCCCCGCCGACCCCCACAGGGGGGGGATCAGTGACGGCCTCTGGGCCCCGCCGACCCCCACAGGGGGGGGATCAGTGACGGCCTCTGGGCCCCGCCGACCCCCACAGGGGGATCAGTGACGGCCTCTGGGCCCCGCCGACCCCCACAGGGGGATCAGTGACGGCCTCTGGGCCCCGCCGACCCCCACAGGGGGATCAGTGACGGCCTCTGGGCCCCGCCGACCCCCACAGGGGGATCAGTGGTTCCACCCAGGGCAGAGACTGAGGAGAAGTAAATCTGGGGTAGCTGATATTCCCCACCTCCTGCAGGGGGAGGGAGACCATGGCATACCAACAGAGGCATTACACCTCTAGCTCCACCCACAATGGGCGGGGCTTGCAGCATGCCAGTCTTGGGTTTACCCCAAACCCACCCACACTGACTGGAGAACGAGGGGAAACCGGCCCAGCCCAGATTTATAACTATCACTAAGTTCTGCTACAGTTAAGACATTTACTACTGGGCTTTACCCTGATGGTGACTTTTTGTGAGCTTCTGATTGGTTAATGAGGTAATATGCTAATTAGCCAAGTTACCATCAACGTGAAGCCTGGAGCATCAAGCTAAGATGGACGGGAGAAGCAGTGGCCTCTGTTTGACCATTTGGGGGCAGATTCAGGAGGGTTTACTTTCTGCTGTGCAGCTCAGTTTAACCCCACTGTAATAAAAACTGCAGGAGGGGAGATAAGCTCCTCCCACTCTGCACCCATGTGTTAGTACAGGCTGACCCACATCTGCAGCTGCTCTTCTCTCTCTAGGAGCTTCTAGGTAGTTCAGTGCTGGTGTTCAGGTTCAGGGTAAGTGCCGGTGACTCTAGGCTGATTACAGACAGCTGTTCAGACTCTTCTCTGATCGGTTTAACAGGAGAACTTCACTTCCTGTGGTCACTGACTTTCACACTGATGGTCAGCGTTGGTCAGGTGGTCTGGGTGAAACTGTCATTTCCAGAGTCAGTATGAAGTCTGGAGCTTCTGAAAGCTGAGTTTTTCCTCTTGTTAGTTAAACAGACTTTGGTAAAACTCCACTGGCAGGTGTTCCAGTACTAGTCTTCACCTTCATGGTAACCTTTGATCATCTCCCAGCTTACCTGATCTGTAAGGACCCATAAAGCATGAGGAGCATTCAGCATCCAGCCTTCATTCATCCTTCAGTGAAACAGCCCCCTGCACCACAGCGCCACCCCCAGGCTGTGATTGGAGACTGATTAGTGAGCAGCCTTCTGATCTACAGCAGCAGCTCCAGTGCTCCTCTGACTGTTAGATCCCAAACACTGCAGGAATGGATCATATTTAACCCATTTAAGCCACATATTTGTGCAGATATTTGCATATATTATAATGTATATATGAATATATTAGCATGTATTTGCATACTACGATAGCACATTTAAATGAATGTAAGCTGGATGTGAGTCAAACAGTTTATTCATGTTAAAATGATCACATTTACATACAATGTGTTGTTAAAAGTATGTGGACACCTGCTCATGCAACATCCAAAAATCAAGAGCCGTAATCTGGACCTACTTATTCTCCTCATTTACTGCACTAACAGCCTCTACTTTTCTAGGATGGCTTTGCACTGGATGTTGGTACATTACGGTGAGGACATTTGATTGTATTCAACCTAAAGTGAAGCTCAGCAGTGTCTCTCACAGCTAAAGACTTTCATTTGTAATAAACCTCAACTGCTGCTCCTGACGTCTCCAACACCACACGCCGTTAACAGTGAACAGTGCCCCCTGGTGACCAAAGCCAGCATCTCCAGATTAGACAGGCCCACAGCAGAGTTAGCTGTAGCACATGAGCTTACTGCAAGTGTTGATCTCCAAGGCTAGCTATCTAGTTAGCATTAGAGAAGGTGCTGATGGCTGGATGAGACTGGAGCTCAGAGCTGCTGCTCAGATTTCTGAGTTTATGGTTGAATCCAGAGCAGAAGAGCAGGAACGGAGGGTGAAGATCTGGAAGTGATTCATCATGAACTTTTACAGTTAGATTGAGATTATTAAAAGAATTTAGTGACCCTAAATAAAAGTGATCAGATCTAGACTGAGATCAGACTGCTCTGCTGGCGTCCGGTTATATATGGACATGTAAAACAGAAAGACCAGGATGTTCAAACTGACCCTGCTCAGCCTTTCTGGACTTGGATCAGCATCTTCTCAACACCAACACCTGTGGTGTTGCTATAGCCTTTCTGTAGTGATGCCAATGTGATGCTATAGGCTTTCTGTGGTGGGTTCTAGATAAATGCATTCCAGAGTGGGTGTGGTGTTTGAGTTCTTCAGTCTCTCCAGATGTTCTGATGATCCTAAAGCTGCTGTTCTGTTTCAGGAACCTGGTTTCTGGATCTTCACCCCGTCCTGAAAACTGCCTGCTTCCTCATCTGTGCTGAAGAGTCCAGCCTAGAAGATCAGCCTGAGCCCTCCTTCATCTGACCTCCTGCCTCTGTGATTCTTTCCCACAATGCAAAGCTTCCACAGCTTTATCCACTTTTTTCTGCTTCACACACCCTCTCTGAATAAATTTGCATATGTAATGAGCTAATAGCCAATCAGATGTGCCAATTAAGATGATTTTTTATAAGGCATGTGATGTGAGCTGTGTTCTGGACGATACCAGCAAAGCCATTACTCCTCTAGCCTGACCCACAGTAGGCAGGGCTTCCCGCATGCCAGTATTGGGTTCCTCTCAAACCCACCTACACAGAGTAGAGAAACAGAAAAACTGGCCCTGACCCTAAGGTACACGTCATACTACTGAGATTCACACTGATGGTGACCTTTGGTCAGCTTCTGATTGGATCATGAGGAAATATGCTAATTAAGCCGAGTTAATATCAACGTGAAGCCTGGAGCATCAAGCTAAGATGGACGGGAGAAGCAGTGACCTCTGTTTGACCATTTGGGGGCAGATTCAGGAGGGTTTACTTTCTGCTGTGCAGCTCAGTTTAACCCCACTGTAATAAAAACTGCAGGAGGGGAGATAAGCTCCTCCCACTCTGCACCCATGTGTTAGTACAGGCTGACCCACATCTGCAGCTGCTCTTCTCTCTCTAGGAGCTTCTAGGTAGTTCAGTGCTGGTGTTCAGGTTCAGGGTAAGTGCCGGTGACTCTAGGCTGATTACAGACAGCTGTTCAGACTCTTCTCTGATCAGTTTAACAAGAGAACTTCACTTCTTGTGGTCACTGACAGTCACACTGATGGCCAGCGTTGGTAAGATGGTCTAGGTGAAACAGTCATTTCCTGAGTCTTTGGTAAAACTTCACTGGCAGGTGTTTCAGTACTAGTCTTCACCTTCATGGTAACCTTTGATCATCTCCCAGCTTACCTGATCTGTAAGGACCCATAAAGCATGAGGAGCATTCAGCATCCAGCCTTCATTCATCCTTCAGTGAAACAGCCCCCTGCACCACAGCGCCACCCCCAGATTGTGAATGGAGTGGCCTTCTGATCTACATTGATAGTGGACGATTAGTTCCACCACTGTGATCGGATTCATGCATCAGTCTAGTTCATCTGATTTCTCACTAAGGCTTGAACACTGAATCACGACTTTAGCTGATGTGATGTTTAATTGTGGTATAAAAATGAGAAAATATGCATATATTAAGCAGAATGAGGTGGGAACTCAGCAAGAAGCTAGTAAAGTGAGAAACTTGGGAATCAAGGTGAAACACAACTATGCCACTGCTGTCACAGTCACTGATGTTATGTCATATTCATGTTTATTTCATGTTTAATTATTTGACCCTGAACTGGTGCCTTGTTCAGGGGTATTCCTGCCTTGGGCCCAATAATAAGCTCCAGACCCACTGTGACCCTGATTAGAAAGAAGTGGGAGAAAGATGGACAGATTCATAGTTACACAGATGGACAAAATTGTTGGTACTCCTCGGTTAAAGAAAGAAAAAACTACAATGGTCACGGAAATAACTTAAATCTGACAAAAGTAATAATAAATAAAAATGCTATGAAAATTAACCAATGAAAGCCAGACAATGCTTCAACAGAATTATTTAAAAACTCATGAAACAGGCCTGGACAGAAATTATGGTACCCTAAACAACCTTTTGAGGCAATCACTGCATTCAAATGATTCCTGTAACTGTCAATGAGACTTCTGCACCTCTCAGCAGGTATTTTGGCCCATTCTTCATGAGCAAATCGTTCCAGTTGTCTCAGTTTTGTAGGGTGCCTTTTCCAGATGGCATGTTTCAGCTCCTTCCAAAGATGCTCAATAGGATTTAGGTCAGGGCTCATAGAAGGCCACTTCAGAACAGTCCAGGTTTTTCCTCTTAGCCATTCTTGGTTGTTTTTAGCTGTGTGTTTTGGGTCATAATCCTGTTGCAAGACCCATGACCTGCAACTAAGACCAAGCCCCTGATAGTCTTGAGATTTCTTTGTACCCTGCACAGACTCAAGACACCCTGTGCCAGATGCAGCAAAGCAGCCCACGAACATTACAGAGCCTCCTCCATGTTTCACAGTAGGGACAGTGTTCTCTTCTTGATATGCTTCATTTTTAAATGTGTTACTTAATGTGATGCACATGTGTGTTTTAGGCAACATAATCAAGGGCAGAGAAGAAGACAAAAAGAAACAAAAAAATAAAAAAGAAATTTCAGAAGCAAATTCAAGATTTACAGATTCTGTTGAAGAAACAAATCCAAAAATGTTCCTTCCTCTTACCTGATTATTTTCTTCTAAAAAATAAAGATAAATGACTTCTTTTTCCAATGTTTGGTCCATCATTTATCAATTTGTTCAATACATTACATGATGAATAAAATGATAAATTTCCGGTTTGAGTCTTCTTGAAAAGATAAAAATGGCGTAGCAGCTTTTAGAAAAATACAACATGCAGAAATATATAGTGATTGTTTTAGTCATAAATATTAATTATTTGAACATGTAGTCAGCCATTTATTTAAAATAAACACAAATCAAAGGAATTAGTTGACATGTTTTTAAACATTCTTTTAAAATGTTGCATCAGTTTTGGATCTTCAGCTTAAAAACGTAAAAAAATAAATAAAGCTGCCTGAGATTGACCAATACATGTTTAGAATAGTTAAATGTGTGTTATTAGATTCAGAGTTGAAAAAAGATACAAAATTAGGTTTTAAAGAGTTATAACAAGCAAGTGGTACCCATTGGGTGGAATGGCCCATTAATGATTCATGATGGGGAAAACACCAATGACAAATTCACCCAAACGTATTAAAATCTGTTTAGAATTAAGCTCTCCATTTTCCATATTTGGTAAGTGGAGTTGTTTGTGGTTCCACCCACATGAGTGTGTTGGCTGAGACGGATCTGACACTGAACCTCAGTATGAATGAGGTTCACACTCAACAGGCCTGGCTGTATTCAATCAACTCAGTCCCATCATCACTGCAATGTGGTTCATGTGCTGACTGAGTTACTAAAGGGGTGAATCCCCTTTCACAGCACTGTGTGTACATACAGTCCTATACAGTCAATGAAGGAACACTGGCCTGTGGCCTGACTCCACCCCTCCATTATGACATCACTGCAATTGTGACATCACAGCGGCCTCTATATATAAGGCGTGTTCTCCCTCACTGGTTCAGTTAGGATTCAGCAGATCACGAGACAGTTGATTGCTACAGTCACATCGACGCTGATGTCATTTGGCTCGGTTCTAGAGCCACTTACATTAGAACCTGATAAACGGGTTCTAGAGCTGCTTCCCTCCCACACAGGATAAGGTAAGTACCAATTATTGATTACAGATCACAATTAAAGCACAAAAGTTCTCCACAACACTAGAACCAGCGAATTGGAACGTTCTAGATAATGTTAATATTTTAATAGATTAGTTTGTTAGATAGTTTAGATTTGATGGGCTTAATACTGATCACTCACTGTGACGCCTATGGCTGCTTCGCCATCAGCAGCCGGAGCCTGGGTGAGCACAATTGGCCATGCTCTCTTTCACTCTCCGGGCGGATAGATGGCGCTCTCCCCCTCATCACCTACATTGTGATGCTGGTCAGCACAGGCGTCTGTTAGCTGATGTATCAGAGCTGGGGATCCAGGGCTTTCCTCCAAGCACTTTGGCTGCCTAGTGATGCTGCATTGGCCACAGTTCAGAAAGAGGCGGTGGCTGACTTCACATGTATCAGAGAAGACACGTGCTTGCCCGGGAGCATTGCAAGTGATGGGGGGGACTCTTGGTGAGCGGGTGGGTTAGCTCAGTTAAACTAGGGAAAAATTGGTCTCTACATCAATCAGTCACAGCCTCAGTTTTTCCAACTGAAGCTGCAAAAGGTCAAAACTTGAAGTGCTGTTTACCGGTGAGGTTCTGGTGAGGTGTGCAGAATATAAAGCATAAGAGAGTCAGAAACACTCTTAAACCCTCATAATGAACCGTTCACCTACTGAACCCTCTAACGTTCTACTCCACCTTCCATACACAGGGAAACAACATGAAAACCGACGGTCCTCTGAGAAGCTTGGGCTACGAGTTGGTAGGCAGCCTCGGTGAAGGGACTTTCGGCATGGTGAAACTGGCCACGTCAGAAAGACACTCCGAACAGGTGGCCATTAAAATAATGAAGCCTCGAAGAAAAAATTCTAAATTCACTCGTAAATATCTGCCCCTGGAACTCGCCATCCTGAGAAGAGTGAGGCACCCTCACATAGTTCAGGTCCACGAAATCTTTCAGATGCCCAGCGGACAGGCTTACGTCGTGATGGAGGCTGCCACGACGAATCTCTTTCGAAAGGTCTGTGAGCTCTCCTTCATCCCCATGGACCAGGCCAGGACGTGGTTCTCTCAGCTCGTCTGTGCCGTGGTCTACCTGCACCAGCAGAACATCGCTCATCGAGACCTGAAGTGTATGAATGTTCTGCTGACGGCTGACAACCAAGTGAGGCTCACCGACTTTGGTTTTGGGCGATTTTACGAAGGCTTCCCCAAACTATGTCGGACATACATGTGCACTCCACTTTATGCTGCACCGGAGGTGCTTCTGCGTGTACCACATGATCCGATGAGGTCTGATGTCTGGAGTCTGGGCGTGATCTTCTACCACATGGTCACCGGGAGACTACCCTTCAAAGCCCCCAACAGGAAAAGACTCCCACTCCGCCAGCTCAGACCCCTGGAGTATCCCAGTAATGTGGAGGAGCCCTGTCGCGCCTTCATCTCGTACATGCTGCGCTACAATGCTCTCGTCCGGCCTTCGGCGACTAAGGTGGCCCAGCACCCTTGGCTGCAGACCAGCCAGGAGCCGTAAGTAAACCTCTGTGCTGGAGCTCCAGCATCAAGTTCCAGGTTTATATGTTCCTACAGGAGATTTACCTCTGATTTTCCATTTCAGGTTGCCGCACAGCTCCAGCAGTCTGGAGGTGCAGTCTGGGGTTCAATCCTCGAGCCGGTCTCTGTCTGTGAGAAGCTCTCCCTGTGTCTCTGAGCTACAGAAGAGGAACACCGTAAGTCATAGAACACACCTCACAACATTACAACAGTTCCTTCAGATTCCCACATAATCAATCAGTTACCATGGAAACAGAGTCATTCAGAGTGAGGTTTGGTGGGTTTGGTGGGAAATGCTCCATTCAAAAGGAACCTACCCAGTCAGAACTGTCTACAGTGGTGGTGAATGCACTCAGACGTCTGAACCTCTAAAAGCTCCCTCACAGTAAGGTACGCTGGAATACGCTGCCTGGCGCCTGAGACACCGTTCTATCAGAGAAAATCGCATCTGTGCAGCAGTCATGGCTCCGTTCACCACCACTGTACAGAAATACAAGTGGGGAACTGGTGGGGTCAAGGGTCCCATTGGTTCTTAACAACATTAGCTTCATGTAACGACATTCCAGCTGCCGTTCAGATCATGTTCAGGAATTTCCACCAGAGCGATTTGAAGCCAGACTGTTCAGGATACATCAGTAAAGGTCAGATTTGTGTGTAAATTCTATAACGACCCTTTCCTCTCCACCACAGGATCCAGAAGAGGCCGGTCCGAGCAGAGCAGCGACTCACTCCTCCAGCAGTGTAGAGACTTCCACAGCTCGTCCCTCTGCAGCAAGGTAAGATTCAGGATTACAGTTCACCCTGAAGTTTGGTTGTACTGTTCAGTCCAATACAGAGGTGTCAAACATACGGCCTGCGGACCGGAATCGGCCCGATTAAGGCTTAAGTTCACCATTAACCTCATTCCTGCTTCTGTACCATCTCCAGACGTATAGGCAGGTTCCTTGTGGTACCAGTTGAAGACCAGGACTCACTTCAGCAAACACAGGAAGTGTTTCAGACTTCTTCCTGTTTGAGCAGAGATGTAGACGGGACATCGTCATCTTCTAGCTCAGGAGATGGGCTGGAGTTTGTCACGTGTCGAGAGGTTCAGCCTGAGCCAGAACACGGCAGCAGTGGAGCTTGCCGAAGTGTGGAGGTCGTGGGGGAGGAGTGCGGCTGCTTCGGCTGTAGCTCGTTTTGCGCTGCAGCTAAAGCTTGCCTAGTGGCACCAATTGTAAAAGCCTCCCGCTCACTTCGAGAGAGGATGAGGAGGTTTTTCAGAGGTAAGTCTGTGGTGCGTCGCTCCTCCTCTCCTTCCCAGTAGGGTGTCCATCATCCTGCTGCCTCTGCTGAAGCTCCTGCTTGCTCGTGCGGAGCAAAGGCGTGACAGTGCAACTCCAGAAGTCCTGCTACCGCAGCCAACAGTGAAGAAGGGACCCAAGAGACAGAGGCTCCTCCAGTTTAAGGTATGGGAGTGGAGTGTTGAGGGACTGGGACAGCCCCAGATCTTTAAACTGCAAAATCACTTCAGATGATTGAGAAATGGTTCAGTTGCTCAGACTTTCTCTTATTGTCCCACAAACAGAACCTGATGATGAAGATGAAGAAGACGACCAAGAAGGGCTCATCCATCGAAGTCGTCTAATGTGGCTTCTGGTAACGACAACATCCCACTTTGTCTCTATCTGATCATTGATTCTACTGCTTTCCCGTTATCTATCA
This sequence comes from Salminus brasiliensis, assembly GCF_030463535.1. NCBI lineage: Eukaryota > Metazoa > Chordata > Actinopteri > Characiformes > Bryconidae > Salminus > Salminus brasiliensis. Next base: position 32,180,423 of record NC_132895.1, on the reverse strand, counting down.
GTCTATCCGGTGTTGACCAGAGGAGGATGGGTTCCTCTTTTGAGTCTTGGTTCCTCTCAAGGTTTCTTCCTCTTAGCATGAGGGAGTTTTTCCTTGCCACTGTCGCCACTGGCTTGCTCAAAAGAGGCTCGGACCCGGATTTCTGTAAAGCTGCTTTGGGACGATACCTGTGGGTGAGATTCTAGAGAGAGTGCAATGCAGTGACTCTGTTGTTCTGCTGGGAGAATTCAGCGCTAATATGGGCAATAACTGGAAAACCTGGAGAGGAGGGATCAGGGGAACAGCCTGTCTGATCTGAACCCGAGCAGTGAGTTGTTATTGGACTTCTGTGCTGGTCATGGTTTGTCCGTAACAAACACCATGTTCAGACACAAGGTTGCTCACCTGTACTTGGTACCAGAGCAGCTTGGGCTTGGGTCATTTCATGTGTTTCAGACACTCGGGTAAAGAGAAGTGCCAAGCTGTGACCTGATCTTCATCCAGTGGTGAGTTGGATCGGGTGGTGGGGTAAACAGCCACACAGACCTGGTAGGCCCAAACAAGTAGTGAGGGTCTGCTAGGAAAGGCTGCCATCCACAATACGTTCCACTCCCATCTCCAAAAGAGCTTCTCACATGTTCTGGAGGAGGTTGGAAACATGGAATGGGAGTAGACCTGGTTTAAGACCTCCATCGAGGAAGCTGCTGTACATAGTTGTGTCCAGAAGCTTGCTGGTGCCCATTACAGTGGACGCCGAAGAACCTTTTGGTGTCCACCTGCGGTGAGGGAGGCCATCAGGTGGAAGAAAGAGACTTTCTGAGCTCGGTTGGGTCGGGGTACTCCCACTTCTGCTAATGGGTACCAGCAGGCAAAATAGGTAGCAGCTTTGGAAGTGGCAGAAGCAAAATCCAGAGAATGGGAGGAGTTCGGAGAGGCCGTGGAGAATGACTGTCAAGGATTTTCTGGAAAATGCTCCGACAACACAGATGAGGAGTGAGGGACACTGTGGAAACTGTGCTCAGTAAGGGTGGTGAACCTCTGAACTCTGTGGACGTTGTTGAGCACTGGAAGGAAAGTCTGGAGGATCTTCTAATCCCAAGGAAAATGCCTCAGGGTGGTGGTGGTCCCCATTTTCAAGAAAGGGGGCCAGAGAGTGTGTGCAGACTTTAAAGGCTTCACACTTCTCAGCCTCCCTGGGAAAGTTCATGTCAGGGTACCGGAAAGGAGAATCCGTCCGACAGTTAAACCTCAGATGCAGGAGGATCAGTGTGGGTTCTGTTCTGGTCGTGAAAAGGTGGACCAGCTCTGCTGTTTGCAGACATTGCCCTTGTGGTCTCTACGTGTCGGGGGTCTCCACCACACACTTGAAGGGTTTGCAGCTGAGTGTGAAGCGGTCAGTATGAGAATCAGCACCTCCAAGTCTGAGGCCATGGTAGTATCCCGGAAAAGGATGGCGTGCTTCCTCCAGGTAAAGTGCGTAGGCCAAGCCCAGGTGGAGGCGATTTGTTGGCGAGTGATGGGAGAAGGGGTTGTGAGATCAGTGGTAGGTTAGGCGGCTGCAGTTGATCTATGTCCCCACCCTCACCTGTGGTCAGGAAGTTTGGGATTGCGGATACAGGCGGGTAGCTGGACTAATTCTTCATGGTGGAATGAGGAACTGTATTATCTGGAAGGGGCTTTAGGAAGGGGGTATCAGGGCTTGACCTATTGCCACCACGGCTGTGAGCTGGATCAAGCGGATGGAGAAGATGTATAGTTATGTCCTGAACGTCAGTTTAGCCATTAGAGAAATTTCTGAAATGACACTGTTAAGAAATAAAGCTTTGCTAAGCAGCTTCACCAGCCTGAGATGTTTCATCATTTTACCACAGAAAATATTCAGCATTTCTTTGGGATTTCTGGAAAATTAAGGTTCTAAAGAGAAAGCAGAACTTTTGTGTGCTCAGTTTAAATTCACCACTGCTAACACTAGAACTTTTAAATATATTTGTTTTGGTTAAGGCCACTTCTAACTTTATAACCTACCAACCATAAAGATCAGCCCACTAAAGCAAAGGCATTAGCTAGTTCTGTTGGCATAGGCCTCAATTATGCTAACTGGTAAATGGCGCATTGATAACACAAGCTTGCAGAATTAGCACAGTGAGAACTCATCAAAACCAGAATGCACGACACCAGGGACATGGGAAACATAAAAGTCAGAATGGTGGAGTATGAGGCTCTACATGAACAATTTATTGCGTCTTTACATTTCATCATGAAAAAAGCAGCAATTAAACACAGCCTATACTGAAAAGCCCAGTGTTGTCTGAGCAAACAGAAGCCGGATTATGAAGCTCTGCTGAACTGGATGTGTCTGGGATTTGTGAGACTACCAGGTAAGATGTTCGCCTAAAAGTGCAGTCAGTTAAGAATCTCATTAGAACCTCACCTCGCTTCACCGGAGATGAAGAACCGATTCATTTCTCTGGGTAAGGATGTTCTGCTGTATGTTTGTCCTCCACAAAATGCAGACGGGCATTTGGGTGGATGTTCTAGATTAAGTTCCTTTAACCACAGAGGCAGGTTTAACTCAGGCTAAGACAGGCTAACTCCAGCTAGCAGGTTTAATTTAGGCTAGTAATAGCTAATAGTGTAATAGTTAGTAGTGAAGCAGAGTGCATGCTGACTATCTGAGGGTTGTTAGCAGGGTCGTTAGCAGTTCAGAAGATTCAGATTCAGAAGCATTATCTGCTACACAGGTAAATGTGTTTGTAGGTTTGTAAAACTGCAGCGCTATCATTAGCGTCCTGCTTCGCTACTGCAGTGCTAACACTACACACTGAAAGGTTCTCCATTTACTCTGAGTTTAATGTTCTGTTCTGCAGGTTGACCTCCTGACTTCTTGATGTGTTGTCTGACGTCCCAGACATGACCAGGACACCAGCTGTCCAGCTTCTAGGTGAGTAAAGTAAACTGAGATAGAATCAAACAGCAGGACAGGAGCTAAACCACTTAGCAACACCATAGCGATACCGTAGTAACCACCTACCACTACCCTCCAAACATCCACCTAAAGTCCAACAGAAACCATCCAGAAAAAGCAGGAGCAGATCTTCAGGTATCAGGATGTTAAATTTGTATGTTTTGCTCCAATCTTGTGCTCAGGTCAGAGGAGAGTCCACTCCTCCACCCACTGAGAGACACCAGCTCGAGGGACGAGGAGGCTCCCAGCAGGAAGGGCTCCCCCAAAGAGAGCAGAGACACAGAGAATTGACAGCTCACCAGCACTGAAACTATAACACACACTCCAACACACACCGTAACACTCTATACAACACAGCTGACCCTGACACACACCTACGACCCCACCCTGACATAGGCATACGACCCTGACATCTAAGGAGAAGTTCAGGAAGCTCTCAGATTTGGCACAGAATCTTCTGCCCAACACTGACAGTTGATGGACTGGCATGAAGACTGTTCATGTAATCCAGCACAACATGAAAACACCACCTGTAGATATGATACAGTGACCACCCTACAGCATCCCAGAGGCCACGCTACAGCTAAAAACAGCCTCAGGCACTCAAATAGGATTGGTAAGAAGGCTCACAGCACACAGTATAAACCACTTTGATTGGTTCGAGGATAATTCAGTGAATGATTGAGCTGCTGTTCTTTAACCAAACCCCTTTCCCTTAAAAATTACCAGATAAATAGTTTTATTTGGGTCTTAATGGAAAACTTAAACTGTCCCGTTTTCCTATCCCAGATTCCCGTTGCCATACATTCCTTCCTGCAGCAGATGGAGGTCAACTCAACTCAAGCACCCAAGCTCAGAAATGATAGAGTGTGAGAGAGCGCGAGAGAGATGGCCACTTACCTTCTGCACAATCCTTTTGGCTCGTGCTGAGTCATACAGCTCAAGCAGGCTCTCCTCGGGCCTCTGTCTCCTCCACCGGCCGCACCTACACCCATCCTGGTAGAAACCCACATTATTCTGGTCAGGAGATGAAGAACCAGCTCAACAGCCATTAGGAACATGACAAATGAACTATAATGCAAATTTGGCGATGACATCATTTAGCCACTTGTAGGACAGCCAATGACTTATAATTCTAAATCGAATTTGCAATTGTGGTATAAAAATGAGATCATGTACATATATGCCTCGTTGTTCCATTGAACTCCTCTCATTAAGATTCCCAAGCTGTTAAACCTTGGATATTTTCGTTTTAAACCATTGTAAACTGCAGTGGATCAGTAAATGAAGTTGTATTTACTAGTGGGACACTTGGAATTCTAAATGTGATGTGTAATTGTTTAATAATCAAAATAATAAATGAAAACAATCACACCTTTCATACGCTGTTTCAGCTCCATTGTGTCATGGTACGTTGCTTGGCAGTTCAATAAAAGGAAATAAACAACTTGTAAGAATTGTAAATTACACTCGATCAGCCAGTAAGGTCGTATTTACAGATGGAAAACTCGCAAATCAAGATGAAACATGGGTTTAGGAGGTGTGACTTTGCCTTGTTCTGTGGAGCTCCTCTCATTAACATTCCTAAGCTGTTAAACCTTGGACATTTCGTTTTTAAACACTGTAAACTGCATTGATCAGTAAATGAGGTCGTATTTACTAATGGGAAACTTGGAATTATAAATGTGATGTGTAATTGTGGTATAAAAATGAGAAAATATACGTATTTCACGCAGAATAAGAGGTGAACTCAGAGGAGATATCAAAGAATAAAACAGAAGAGGGAGCTGGCGGAGAAGGACAAGATGTAAAAGAAAAAAACAGCTGAAACTGAGCTATTGGAGTAGTAATAGTTTTACTTTTCGTCGAAATCACATTCTAATAATATTAAAAATGATTTTCATAATAATAGTTAAGACAACACACTCACCTTTCACACGCTGGTTCCGCGCCGATGGGTGATGATACGTTGCTAGAATGTTTAAAAGGGGAAAGAGACTATGTTTAAGACCTGTAAATTGCATTCGATCAGCCAGTTAGGACCAAGTCACAAGTGGGAAACTTAGGAAAACTCAGCGAGAAGATAGTAATGTGTAACAGAATAAGCAGGGAGCTGGAGGAGTAGCACAAGATGTAAATAAAAAAGAATCAAATCGAGGTGTTAGAGTAGAGACAGTTTCACCTATGTTCAAAAACACATTTAAATTTTTATTTAAAAAAATCATAATAAAAACACTCACCCAATCACACTTTTCATACGCTGCTCCATCTCCATTGGGTCATGGTACGTTGCTTGGCAGTTCAATAAAAGGAAATATACCATTTGTAAGAATTTTAATATACACTCGTTCAACCAGTAAGGTCGTATTTACAGGTGGAAAACTCGCAAATCAAGATGAAACATGGGTTTAGGAGGTGTGTCTTTGAGATGTTCTGCGGAGCTCCTCTCCTTAACATTCCTAAGCTGTTTAAACTGGAACATTTTCGTTTTAAACCATTGTAAACTGCATTCGATCAGTAAATGAGTTCGTATTTACTAGTTGGAAACTTATAATTCCAAATCTAAGGTGTAATTGTGTTATAAAAATGAGAGCATATACATATTTCACTCGTTGTTCCGCTGAGCTCCTCTCATTAACATTCCTAAGCTGTTCAACTTTGGACATTTCGTTTTTAAACACTGTAAACTGCATTCGATCATCGAGTGACGTCTTATTTACTAGTGGGAAACTTGGAATTCTAAATGTGATGTGTAATTGTGGTATAAAAATGAGAATATTTACATGTATCAATCAGAATGAGCGGTGAACTCAGAAGAGGTAGCAAAGAATAAAACATATAAGAGGGAGATGGCGAATAAGGACAAGACGTAGAAAAACAGCTAAAACTGAACTATTGGAGTAGTAACAGTTTGAGTTGTGGTCAAAATATTATTAAAAATAATAATCATAATAATAGTTAACACAACAAAACTCACTTTCACACGCTGGTTCCGCACCGATGGGTGATGGTACGTTGCTAGATAGTTTAAAAAGGGGAAATAGAATATGTTTAAGAATTGTAAATTACATTGATCAGCCAGATAGGACCAAGTCACAAGTGGGAAACTTGCCAGAACTCAGCGGGAAGGTAGTAATTGGTAAAAGAATAAACAATGAGCTGGAGGAGAAGCACAAGATCTAAAGAAAAAAAGTCAAATCGAGGTCTTTTGGTAGAGACAGTTTCACCTCAGCGTACTTTTCATACGCTGCTCCGTCTCCATTGTGTCATGGTACGTTGCTTGGCAGTTCAATAAAAGGAAATATACCATTTTACAGAATTTTAAAGTACACTCGATCCACCAGTAAGGTCGTATTTACACGTGGAAAACTCGCAAATCAAGATGAAACATGGGTTTAGGAGGTGTGACTTTGCGATGTTCTGCGGAGCTCCTCTCCTTAACATTCCTAAGCTGTTTAAACTGGAACATTTTCGTTTTACACCATTGTAAACTGCATTCGATCAGTAAATGAGGTCAAATTTACTAGTTGGAAACTTATAATTCTAAGTCTGATATGTAATAGTGGTATAAAAATGAAAGCATATACATATGTCCCTCCTTGTTCCGCTGAGCTCCTCTCATTAAGATTCCTAAGCTGTTAAACCTTGTAAATTTCGTTTTTAAACACTGTAAACTGCATTCGATCATCGAGTGAGGTCTTATTTACTAGTGGGAAACTTGTAATTCTAAATGTGATGTGTAATTGTGGTATAAAAATGAGAAAATATACGTATATCACGCAGAATAAGAGGTGAACTCAGAGAGGAGGTAGCAAATAATCAAATATACAAGAATGAGCTGGCGGAGAAGGACAAGACGTAAAAAAAACAAGCTAAAACTGAACTATTTGGTAGTAACAGTTTTACTTTTCGTCGAAGTCACATTCGAATAATATTAAAAATGATTTTCATAATAATAGTTAAGACAACACACTCACCTTTCACACGCTGGTTCCGCGCCGATTGGTGATGATACGTTGCTAGAATGTTTAAAAGGGGAAAGAGACTATGTTTAAGACCTGTAAATTGCATTCAATCAGCCAGTTAGGACCAAGTCACAAGTGGGAAACTTATTAAAACTTAGCGAGAAGATAGTAATGTATAAAAGAATAAGCCGTGAGCTGGAGGAGTAGCACAAGATGTAAATAAAACGAATCGAGGTGTTAGAGTAGAGACAGTTTCACCTATGTTCAAAAACACATTTTAATTATTATTAAAAACATAAATAAAAACACTCACCCAATCACACGTTTCATACGCTGTCTCCGCTCTATCGGGTCATGGTATGTTGCTTGACAGTTCAATAAAAGGAAATATACCATTAGTAAGAATTTTAAATTACACTCGATCAACCAGTAAGGTCGTATTTACAGGTGGAAAACTCGCAAATCAAGATGAAACATGGGTTTGGGAGGTGTGTCTTTGAGATGTTCCGCGGAGCTCCTCTCCTTAATATTCCTAAGCTGTTTAAACTGGAACATTTTCGTTTTAAACCATTGTAAACTGCATTCCATGAGTAAATGAGGTCGTATTTACTAGTTGGAAACTTTAAATTATAAATGTGATGTGTAATTGTGGTATAAAAATGAGAAAATATACGTATATCACGCAGAATAAGAGGTGAACTCAGAGAGGAGATAGCAAAGAATAAAACAGAAGAGGGAGCTGGCGGAGAAGCACGAGATGTAAAAGAAAAAAACAGCTGAAACTGAGCTATTGAAGTAGTAACAGTTTTACTTGTGGTCGAAATCACATTCTAATAATATTAAAAATAATAATCATAATAATAATTAACACAACAAACTCACCTTTCACACGCTGGTTCCGCACCGATGGGTGATGGTACGTTGCTAGAATGTTTAAAAGGGTAAATAGAATATGTTTAAGAATTGTAAATTGCATTGATCAGCCAGTTAGGACCAAGTCACAAGTGGGAAACTTGCGAGAACTCAGCGGGAAGGTAGTAATTAATAAAAGAATAAACAGTGAGCTGGAAGAGTAGCACAATATGTAAAGAAAAAAAATCAAATCGAGGTCTTGGAGTAGAGACAGTTTAACCTCTGTTCAAAAACACACTTTAATTATCATTTAAAAAAATCATAATAAAAAAACCTCACCCAATCACATTTTTCATACACTGCTCCGTCTCCATTGGGTCATGGTACGTTGCTTGACAGTTCAATAAAAGGAAATATACCATTTGTAAGAATTTTAAATTACACTCGATCAACCAATAAGGTCGTATTTACACGTGGAAAACTCGCAAATCAAGATGAAACATGGGTTAAGGAGGTGTGTCTTTGAGATGTTCCGCGGAGCTCCTCTCCTTAACATTCCTAAGCTGTTTAAACTGGAGCATTTTCGTTTTAAACCATTGTAAACTGCATTCGATCAGTAAATGAGGTCGTATTTACTAGTTGGAAACTTATAATTCCAAATCTAAGGTGTAATTGTGGTATAAAAATGAAAGCATATACATATTCCACTCGTTGTTCCGCTGAGCTCCTCTCATTAAGATTCCTAAGCTGTTCAACTTTGGACATTTCGTTTTTAAACACTGTAAACTGCATTCCATCATCGAGTGAGGTCATATTTACTAGTGGGAAACTTGGAATTCTAAATGTGATGTGTAATTGTTTAAAAATCATAATAATAACTGAAAACAACCTCACATTTCATACGCTGCTCTGTCTCCATTGGGTCATGGTACGTTGCTTGGCAGTTCAATAAAATGAAATTTACCATTTGTAATCATTGTAAATTACACTCGATCAGCCAGTAAGGACCTATTAACACGTGGAAAACTCGGAAATCAAGATGAAACAGGGGTTTACGAGGTGTGTCCCTCCTTGTTCGGCGGAGCTCCTCTCTGTAAGATTCCTAAGCTGTTTCACCTTTTATATTTTGTTTTAAAACACTGTAAACTGCATTCGATCATTAAATGAGGTCGTATTTACTAGTGGGAAACTTGGAATTCTAAATGTGATGTGTAATTGTGGTATAAAAATGAGAAAATATACGTATATCACGCAGAATAAGAGGTGAACTCAGAGAGGAGGTAGCAAATAATCAAATATACAAGAGGGAGCTGGCGGAGAAGGACAAGATGTAAAAAAAACAGGCTAAAACTGAACTATTTGGTAGTAACAGTTTTACTTTTCGTCGAAGTCACATTCGAATAATATTAAAAATGATTTTCATAATAATAGTTAAGACAACACACTCACCTTTCACACGCTGGTTCTGCGCCGATGGGTGATGATACGTTGCTAGAATGTTTAAAAGGGGAAAGAGACTATGTTTAAGACCTGTAAATTGCATTCGATCAGCCAGTTAGGACCAAGTCACAAGTGGGAAACTTAGGAAAACTCAGCGAGAAGATAGTAATGTATAACAGAATAAGCAGGGAGCTGGAGGAGTAGCACAAGATGTAAATAAAAAAGAATCAAATCGAGGTGTTAGAGTAGAGACAGTTTCACCTCTGTTCAAAAACACATTTTAATTATTATTTTAAAAAATCATAATAAAAACACTCACCCAATCACACTTTTCATACGCTGCTCCGTCTCGATTGGGTCATGGTACGTTGCTTGGCAGTTCAATAAAAGGAAATATACCATTTTAAATTACACTCGATCAACCAGTAAGGTCGTATTTACAGGTGGAAAACTCGCAAATCAAGATGAAACATGGGTTTAGGAGGTGTGTCTTTGAGATGTTCCGCGGAGCTCCTCTCCTTAATATTCCTAAGCTGTTTAAACTGGAACATTTTCGTTTTAAACTATTGTAAACTGCATTCGATCAGTAAATGAGTTCGTATTTACTAGTTGGAAACTTATAATTCCAAATCTGAGGTGTAATTGTGTTATAAAAATGAGAGCATATACATATTTCACTCGTTGTTCCGCTGAGCTCCTCTCATTAACATTCCTAAGCTGTTCAACTTTGGACATTTCGTTTTTAAACACTGTAAACTGCATTCGATCATCGAGTGAGGTCATATTTACTAGTGGGAAACTTGGAATTCTAAATGTGATGTGTAATTGTGGTATAAAAATGAGAATATTTACATGTATCAAGCAGAATGAGCGGTGAACTCAGAAGAGGTAGCAAAGAATAAAACATATAAGAGGGAGATGGCGAATAAGGACAAGACGTAGAAAAACAGCTAAAACTGAACTATTGGAGTAGTAACAGTTTGAGTTGTGGTCAAAATATTATTAAAAATAATAATCATAATAATAGTTAACACAACAAAACTCACCTTTCACACGCTGGTTCCGCACCGATGGGTGATGGTACGTTGCTAGATAGTTTAAAAAGGGGAAATAGAATATGTTTAAGAATTGTAAATTACATTGATCAGCCAGATAGGACCAAGTCACAAGTGGGAAACTTGCCAGAACTCAGCGGGAAGGTAGTAATTGGTAAAAGAATAAACAATGAGCTGGAGGAGAAGCACAAGATCTAAAGAAAAAAAGTCAAATCGAGGTCTTTTGGTAGAGACAGTTTCACCTCAGCGTACTTTTCATACGCTGCTCCGTCTCCATTGTGTCATGGTACGTTGCTTGGCAGTTCAATAAAAGGAAATATACCATTTTACAGAATTTTAAAGTACACTCGATCCACCAGTAAGGTCGTATTTACACGTGGAAAACTCGCAAATCAAGATGAAACATGGGTTTAGGAGGTGTGACTTTGCGATGTTCTGCGGAGCTCCTCTCCTTAATATTCCTAAGCTGTTCAACTTTGGACATTTCGTTTTTATACACTGTAAACTGCATTCGATCATCGAGTGAGGTCTATTTACTAGTGGGAAACTTGGAATTCTAAATGTGATGTGTAATTGTGGTATAAAAATGAGAATATTTACATGTATCAAGCAGAATGAGCGGTGAACTCAGAAGAGGTAGCAAAGAATAAAACATATAAGGGGGAGATGGCGAATAAGGACAAGACGTAGAAAAACAGCTAAAACTGAAGTATTGGAGTAGTAACAGTTTGAGTTGTGGTCAAAATATTATTAAAAATAATAATCATAATAATAGTTAACACAACAAAACTCACCTTTCACACGCTGGTTCCGCACCGATGGGTGATGGTACGTTGCTAGATAGTTTAAAAAGGGGAAATAGAATATGTTTAAGAATTGTAAATTACATTGATCAGCCAGATAGGACCAAGTCACAAGTGGGAAACTTGCCAGAACTCAGCGGGAAGGTAGTAATTGGTAAAAGAATAAACAATGAGCTGGAGGAGAAGCACAAGATCTAAAGAAAAAAAGTCAAATCGAGGTCTTTTGGTAGAGACAGTTTCACCTCAGCGTACTTTTCATACGCTGCTCCGTCTCCATTGTGTCATGGTACGTTGCTTGGCAGTTCAATAAAAGGAAATATACCATTTTACAGAATTTTAAAGTACACTCGATCCACCAGTAAGGTCGTATTTACACGTGGAAAACTCGCAAATCAAGATGAAACATGGGTTTAGGAGGTGTGACTTTGCGATGTTCTGCGGAGCTCCTCTCCTTAACATTCCTAAGCTGTTTAAACTGGAACATTTTCGTTTTTAACCATTGTAAACTGCATTCGATCAGTAAATGAGGTCAAATTTACTAGTTGGAAACGTATAATTCTAAGTCTGATATGTAATAGTGGTATAAAAATGAAAGCATATACATATGTCCCTCCTTGTTCCGCTGAGCTCCTCTCATTAAGATTCCTAAGCTGTTAAACCTTGTAAATTTCGTTTTTAAACACTGTAAACTGCATTCGATCATCGAGTGAGGTCTTATTTACTAGTGGGAAACTTGGAATTCTAAATGTGATGTGTAATTGTGGTATAAAAATGAGAAAATATACGTATATCACGCAGAATAAGAGGTGAACTCAGAGAGGAGGTAGCAAATAATCAAATATACAAGAATGAGCTGGCGGAGGACAAGATGTAAAAAAAAACAAGCTAAAACTGAACTATTTGGTAGTAACAGTTTTACTTTTCGTCGAAGTCACATTCGAATAATATTAAAAATGATTTTCATAATAATAGTTAAGACAACACACTCACCTTTCACACGCTGGTTCCACGCCGATGGGTGATGATACGTTGCTAGAATGTTTAAAAGGGGAAAGAGACTATGTTTAAGACCTGTAAATTGCATTCGATCAGCCAGTTAGGGCCAAGTCACAAGTGGGAAACTTAGGAAAACTCAGCGAGAAGATAGTAATGTATAACAGAATAAGCAGGGAGCTGGAGGAGTAGCACAAGATGTAAATAAAAAAGAATCAAATCGAGGTGTTAGAGTAGAGACAGTTTCACCTCTGTTCAAAAACACATTTTAATTATTATTTAAAAAAATCATAATAAAAACACTCACCCAATCACACTTTTCATACGCTGCTCCGTCCATTGTGTCATGGTACGTTGCTTGGCAGTTCAATAAAAGGAAATATACCATTTTAAATTACACTCGATCAACCAGTAAGGTCGTATTTACAGGTGGAAAACTCGCAAATCAAGATGAAACATGGGTTTAGGAGGTGTGTCTTTGAGATGTTCCGCGGAGCTCCTCTCCGAAATATTCCTAAGCTGTTTAAACTGGAACACTTTCGTTTTAAACCATTGTAAACTGCATTCGATCAGTAAATGAGTTCGTATTTACTAGTTGGAAACTTATAATTCCAAATCTGAGGTGTAATTGTGTTATAAAAATGAGAGCATATACATATTTCACTCGTTGTTCCGCTGAGCTCCTCTCATTAACATTCCTAAGCTGTTCAACTTTGGACATTTCGTTTTTAAACACTGTAAACTGCATTCGATCATCGAGTGAGGTCATATTTACTAGTGGGAAACTTGGAATTCTAAATGTGATGTGTAATTGTGGTATAAAAATGAGAATATTTACGTGTATCAAGCAGAATGAGCGGTGAACTCAGAAGAGGTAGCAAAGAATAAAACATATAAGAGGGAGATGGCGAATAAGGACAAGACGTAGAAAAACAGCTAAAACTGAAGTATTGGAGTAGTAACAGTTTGAGTTGTGGTCAAAATATTATTAAAAATAATAATCATAATAATAGTTAACACAACAAAACTCACCTTTCACACGCTGGTTCCGCACCGATGGGTGATGGTACGTTGCTAGATAGTTTAAAAAGGGGAAATAGAATATGTTTAAGAATTGTAAATTACATTGATCAGCCAGATAGGACCAAGTCACAAGTGGGAAACTTGCCAGAACTCAGCGGGAAGGTAGTAATTGGTAAAAGAATAAACAATGAGCTGGAGGAGAAGCACAAGATCTAAAGAAAAAAAGTCAAATCGAGGTCTTTTGGTAGAGACAGTTTCACCTCAGCGTACTTTTCATACGCTGCTCCGTCTCCATTGTGTCATGGTACGTTGCTTGGCAGTTCAATAAAAGGAAATATACCATTTTACAGAATTTTAAAGTACACTCGATCCACCAGTAAGGTCGTATTTACACGTGGAAAACTCGCAAATCAAGATGAAACATGGGTTTAGGAGGTGTGACTTTGCGATGTTCTGCGGAGCTCCTCTCCTTAACATTCCTAAGCTGTTTAAACTGGAACATTTTCGTTTTACACCATTGTAAACTGCATTCGATCAGTAAATGAGGTCAAATTTACTAGTTGGAAACGTATAATTCTAAGTCTGATATGTAATAGTGGTATAAAAATGAAAGCATATACATATGTCCCTCCTTGTTCCGCTGAGCTCCTCTCATTAAGATTCCTAAGCTGTTAAACCTTGTAAATTTCGTTTTTAAACACTGTAAACTGCATTCGATCATCGAGTGAGGTCTTATTTACTAGTGGGAAACTTGGAATTCTAAATGTGATGTGTAATTGTGGTATAAAAATGAGAAAATATACGTATATCACGCAGAATAAGAGGTGAACTCAGAGAGGAGGTAGCAAATAATCAAATATACAAGAATGAGCTGGCGGAGAAGGACAAGATGTAAAAAAAACAAGCTAAAACTGAACTATTTGGTAGTAACAGTTTTACTTTTCGTCGAAGTCACATTCGAATAATATTAAAAATGATTTTCATAATAATAGTTAAGACAACACACTCACCTTTCACACGCTGGTTCCACGCCGATGGGTGATGATACGTTGCTAGAATGTTTAAAAGGGGAAAGAGACTATGTTTAAGACCTGTAAATTGCATTCGATCAGCCAGTTAGGACCAAGTCACAAGTGGGAAACTTAGGAAAACTCAGCGAGAAGATAGTAATGTATAATAGAATAAGCAGGGAGCTGGAGGAGTAGCACAAGATGTAAATAAAAAAGAATCAAATCGAGGTGTTAGAGTAGAGACAGTTTCACCTCTGTTCAAAAACACATTTTAATTATTATTTAAAAAAATCATAATAAAAACACTCACCCAATCACACTTTTCATACGCTGCTCCGTCCATTGTGTCATGGTACGTTGCTTGGCAGTTCAATAAAAGGAAAAATACCATTTTAAATTACACTCGATCAACCAGTAAGGTCGTATTTACAGGTGGAAAACTCGCAAATCAAGATGAAACATGGGTTTAGGAGGTGTGACTTTGCGATGTTCTGCGGAGCTCCTCTCCTTAACATTCCTAAGCTGTTTAAACTGGAACATTTTCGTTTTAAACCATTGTAAACTGCATTCGATCAGTAAATGAGGTCAAATTTACTAGTTGGAAACGTATAATTCTAAGTCTGATATGTAATAGTGGTATAAAAATGAAAGCATATACATATGTCCCTCCTTGTTCCGCTGAGCTCCTCTCATTAAGATTCCTAAGCTGTTAAACCTTGTAAATTTCGTTAAATTTCGTAAATTTCGTATATTTACTAGTGGGAAACTTGGAATTCTAAATGTGATGTGTAATTGTGGTATAAAAATGAGAATATTTACATGTATCAAGCAGAATGAGCGGTGAACTCAGAAGAGGTAGCAAAGAATAAAACATATAAGAGGGAGATGGCGAATAAGGACAAGACGTAGAAAAACAGCTAAAACTGAACTATTGGAGTAGTAACAGTTTGAGTTGTGGTCAAAATATTATTAAAAATAATAATCATAATAATAGTTAACACAACAAAACTCACCTTTCACACGCTGGTTCCGCACCGATGGGTGATGGTACGTTGCTAGATAGTTTAAAAAGGGGAAATAGAATATGTTTAAGAATTGTAAATTACATTGATCAGCCAGATAGGACCAAGTCACAAGTGGGAAACTTGCCAGAACTCAGCGGGAAGGTAGTAATTGGTAAAAGAATAAACAATGAGCTGGAGGAGAAGCACAAGATCTAAAGAAAAAAAGTCAAATCGAGGTCTTTTGGTAGAGACAGTTTCACCTCAGCGTACTTTTCATACGCTGCTCCGTCTCCATTGTGTCATGGTACGTTGCTTGGCAGTTCAATAAAAGGAAATATACCATTTTACAGAATTTTAAAGTACACTCGATCCACCAGTAAGGTCGTATTTACACGTGGAAAACTCGCAAATCAAGATGAAACATGGGTTTAGGAGGTGTGACTTTGCGATGTTCTGCGGAGCTCCTCTCCTTAACATTCCTAAGCTGTTTAAACTGGAACATTTTCGTTTTAAACCATTGTAAACTGCATTCGATCAGTAAATGAGGTCAAATTTACTAGTTGGAAACGTATAATTCTAAGTCTGATATGTAATAGTGGTATAAAAATGAAAGCATATACATATGTCCCTCTTTGTTCCGCTGAGCTCCTCTCATTAAGATTCCTAAGCTGTTAAACCTTGTAAATTTCGTTTTTAAACACTGTAAACTGCATTCGATCATCGAGTGAGGTCTTATTTACTAGTGGGAAACTTGGAATTCTAAATGTGATGTGTAATTGTGGTATAAAAATGAGAAAATATACGTATATCACGCAGAATAAGAGGTGAACTCAGAGAGGAGGTAGCAAATAATCAAATATACAAGAATGAGCTGGCGGAGAAGGACAAGATGTAAAAAAAACAAGCTAAAACTGAACTATTTGGTAGTAACAGTTTTACTTTTCGTCGAAGTCACATTCGAATAATATTAAAAATGATTTTCATAATAATAGTTAAGACAACACACTCACCTTTCACACGCTGGTTCCACGCCGATGGGTGATGATACGTTGCTAGAATGTTTAAAAGGGGAAAGAGACTATGTTTAAGACCTGTAAATTGCATTCGATCAGCCAGTTAGGACCAAGTCACAAGTGGGAAACTTAGGAAAACTCAGCGAGAAGATAGTAATGTATAACAGAATAAGCAGAGAGCTGGAGGAGTAGCACAAGATGTAAATAAAAAAGAATCAAATCGAGGTGTTAGAGTAGAGACAGTTTCACCTCTGTTCAAAAACACATTTTAATTATTATTTTAAAAAATCATAATAAAAACACTCACCCAATCACACTTTTCATACGCTGCTCCGTCCATTGTGTCATGGTACGTTGCTTGGCAGTTCAATAAAAGGAAATATACCATTTTAAATTACACTCGATCAACCAGTAAGGTCGTATTTACAGGTGGAAAACTCGCAAATCAAGATGAAACATGGGTTTAAGAGGTGTGTCTTAAGATGTTCCGCGGAGCTCCTCTCCCAAATATTCCTAAACTGTTTAAATTGGAACATTTTCGTTTTAAACCATTGTAAACTGCATTCGATCAGTAAATGAGTTCGTATTAACTAGTTGGAAACTTATAATTCCAAATCTGAGGTGTAATTGTGTTATAAAAATGAGAGCATATACATATTTCACTCGTTGTTCCGCTGAGCTCCTCTCATTAACATTCCTAAGCTGTTCAACTTTGGACATTTCGTTTTTAAACACTGTAAACTGCATTCGATCATCGAGTGAGGTCATATTTACTAGTGGGAAACTTGGAATTCTAAATGTGATGTGTAATTGTGGTATAAAAATGAGAATATTTACATGTATCAAGCAGAATGAGCGGTGAACTCAGAAGAGGTAGCAAAGAATAAAACATATAAGAGGGAGATGGCGAATAAGGACAAGACGTAGAAAAACAGCTAAAACTGAACTATTGGAGTAGTAACAGTTTGAGTTGTGGTCAAAATATTATTAAAAATAATAATCATAATAATAGTTAACACAACAAAACTCACCTTTCACACGCTGGTTCCGCACCGATGGGTGATGGTACGTTGCTAGATAGTTTAAAAAGGGGAAATAGAATATGTTTAAGAATTGTAAATTACATTGATCAGCCAGATAGGACCAAGTCACAAGTGGGAAACTTGCCAGAACTCAGCGGGAAGGTAGTAATTGGTAAAAGAATAAACAATGAGCTGGAGGAGAAGCACAAGATCTAAAGAAAAAAAGTCAAATCGAGGTCTTTTGGTAGAGACAGTTTCACCTCAGCGTACTTTTCATACGCTGCTCCGTCTCCATTGTGTCATGGTACGTTGCTTGGCAGTTCAATAAAAGGAAATATACCATTTTACAGAATTTTAAAGTACACTCGATCCACCAGTAAGGTCGTATTTACACGTGGAAAACTCGCAAATCAAGATGAAACATGGGTTTAGGAGGTGTGACTTTGCGATGTTCTGCGGAGCTCCTCTCCTTAACATTCCTAAGCTGTTTAAACTGGAACATTTTCGTTTTAAACCATTGTAAACTGCATTCGATCAGTAAATGAGGTCAAATTTACTAGTTGGAAACGTATAATTCTAAGTCTGATATGTAATAGTGGTATAAAAATGAAAGCATATACATATGTCCCTCTTTGTTCCGCTGAGCTCCTCTCATTAGGATTCCTAAGCTGTTAAACCTTGTAAATTTCGTTTTTAAACACTGTAAACTGCATTCGATCATCGAGTGAGGTCTTATTTACTAGTGGGAAACTTGGAATTCTAAATGTGATGTGTAATTGTGGTATAAAAATGAGAAAATATACGTATATCACGCAGAATAAGAGGTGAACTCAGAGAGGAGGTAGCAAGTAATCAAATATACAAGAATGAGCTGGCGGAGAAGGACAAGATGTAAAAAAAACAAGCCAAAACTGAACTATTTGGTAGTAACAGTTTTACTTTTCGTCGAAGTCACATTCGAATAATATTAAAAATGATTTTCATAATAATAGTTAAGACAACACACTCACCTTTCACACGCTGGTTCCACGCCGATGGGTGATGATACGTTGCTAGAATGTTTAAAAGGGCAAAGAGACTATGTTTAAGACCTGTAAATTGCATTCGATCAGCCAGTTAGGACCAAGTCACAAGTGGGAAACTTAGGAAAACTCAGCGAGAAGATAGTAATGTATAATAGAATAAGCAGGGAGCTGGAGGAGTAGCACAAGATGTAAATAAAAAAGAATCAAATCGAGGTGTTAGAGTAGAGACAGTTTCACCTCTGTTCAAAAACACATTTTAATTATTATTTAAAAAAATCATAATAAAAACACTCACCCAATCACACTTTTCATACGCTGCTCCGTCCATTGTGTCATGGTACGTTGCTTGGCAGTTCAATAAAAGGAAAAATACCATTTTAAATTACACTCGATCAACCAGTAAGGTCGTATTTACAGGTGGAAAACTCGCAAATCAAGATGAAACATGGGTTTAGGAGGTGTGACTTTGCGATGTTCTGCGGAGCTCCTCTCCTTAACATTCCTAAGCTGTTTAAACTGGAACATTTTCGTTTTAAACCATTGTAAACTGCATTCGATCAGTAAATGAGGTCAAATTTACTAGTTGGAAACGTATAATTCTAAGTCTGATATGTAATAGTGGTATAAAAATGAAAGCATATACATATGTCCCTCCTTGTTCCGCTGAGCTCCTCTCATTAAGATTCCTAAGCTGTTAAACCTTGTAAATTTCGTTAAATTTCGTAAATTTCGTATATTTACTAGTGGGAAACTTGGAATTCTAAATGTGATGTGTAATTGTGGTATAAAAATGAGAATATTTACATGTATCAAGCAGAATGAGCGGTGAACTCAGAAGAGGTAGCAAAGAATAAAACATATAAGAGGGAGATGGCGAATAAGGACAAGACGTAGAAAAACAGCTAAAACTGAACTATTGGAGTAGTAACAGTTTGAGTTGTGGTCAAAATATTATTAAAAATAATAATCATAATAATAGTTAACACAACAAAACTCACCTTTCACACGCTGGTTCCGCACCGATGGGTGATGGTACGTTGCTAGATAGTTTAAAAAGGGGAAATAGAATATGTTTAAGAATTGTAAATTACATTGATCAGCCAGATAGGACCAAGTCACAAGTGGGAAACTTGCCAGAACTCAGCGGGAAGGTAGTAATTGGTAAAAGAATAAACAATGAGCTGGAGGAGAAGCACAAGATCTAAAGAAAAAAAGTCAAATCGAGGTCTTTTGGTAGAGACAGTTTCACCTCAGCGTACTTTTCATACGCTGCTCCGTCTCCATTGTGTCATGGTACGTTGCTTGGCAGTTCAATAAAAGGAAATATACCATTTTACAGAATTTTAAAGTACACTCGATCCACCAGTAAGGTCGTATTTACACGTGGAAAACTCGCAAATCAAGATGAAACATGGGTTTAGGAGGTGTGACTTTGCGATGTTCTGCGGAGCTCCTCTCCTTAACATTCCTAAGCTGTTTAAACTGGAACATTTTCGTTTTAAACCATTGTAAACTGCATTCGATCAGTAAATGAGGTCAAATTTACTAGTTGGAAACGTATAATTCTAAGTCTGATATGTAATAGTGGTATAAAAATGAAAGCATATACATATGTCCCTCTTTGTTCCGCTGAGCTCCTCTCATTAAGATTCCTAAGCTGTTAAACCTTGTAAATTTCGTTTTTAAACACTGTAAACTGCATTCGATCATCGAGTGAGGTCTTATTTACTAGTGGGAAACTTGGAATTCTAAATGTGATGTGTAATTGTGGTATAAAAATGAGAAAATATACGTATATCACGCAGAATAAGAGGTGAACTCAGAGAGGAGGTAGCAAGTAATCAAATATACAAGAATGAGCTGGCGGAGAAGGACAAGATGTAAAAAAAACAAGCCAAAACTGAACTATTTGGTAGTAACAGTTTTACTTTTCGTCGAAGTCACATTCGAATAATATTAAAAATGATTTTCATAATAATAGTTAAGACAACACACTCACCTTTCACACGCTGGTTCCACGCCGATGGGTGATGATACGTTGCTAGAATGTTTAAAAGGGGAAAGAGACTATGTTTAAGACCTGTAAATTGCATTCAATCAGCCAGTTAGGACCAAGTCACAAGTGGGAAACTTATTAAAACTTAGCGAGAAAATAGTAATGTATAAAAGAATAAGCAGGGAGCTGGAGGAGTAGCACAAGATGTAAATAAAAAGAATCGAGGTGTTAGAGTAGAGACAGTTTCACCTCTGTTCAAAAACACATTTTAATTATTATTAAAAACATAAATAAAAACACTCACCCAATCACACGTTTCATACGCTGTTTCCGCTCTATCGGGTCATGGTATGTTGCTTGACAGTTCAATAAAAGGAAATATACCATTTGTAAGAATTTTAAATTACACTCGATCAACCACTAAGGTCGTATTTACACGTGGAAAACTCGCAAATCAAGATGAAACATGGGTTTGGGAGGTGTGTCTTTGAGATGTTAAGCGGAGCTCCTCTCCTTAATATTCCTAAGCTGTTTAAACTGGAACATTTTCGTTTTAAACCATTGTAAACTGCATTCCATGAGTAAATGAGGTCGTATTTACTAGTTGGAAACTTTAAATTATAAATGTGATGTGTAATTGTGGTATAAAAATGAGAAAATATACGTATATCACGCAGAATAAGAGGTGAACTCAGAGAGGAGATAGCAAAGAATAAAACAGAAGAGGGAGCTGGCGGAGAAGCACAAGATGTAAAAGAAAAAAACAGCTGAAACTGAGCTATTGGAGTAGTAACAGTTTTACTTGTGGTCGAAATCACATTCTAATAATATTAAAAATAATAATCATAATAATAATTAACACAACAAGCTCACCTTTCACACGCTGGTTCCGCACCGATGGGTGATGGTACGTTGCTAGAATGTTTAAAAGGGGAAATAGAATATGTTTAAGACCTGTAAATTGCATTGATCAGCCAGTTAGGACCAAGTCACAAGTGGGAAACTTATTAAAACTTAGTGAGAAGATAGTAATGTATAAAAGAATAAGCAGGGAGCTGGAGGAGTAGCACAATATGTAAATAAAAAGAATCGAGGTGTTAGAGTAGAGACAGTTTCACCTCTGTTCAAAAACACATTTTAATTATTATTAAAAACATAAATAAAAACACTCACCCAATCACACGTTTCATACGCTGTTTCCGCACTATCGGGTCATGATATGTTACTTGACAGTTCAATAAAAGGAAATATACCATTTGTAAGAATTTTAAATTACACTCGATCAACCACTAAGGTCGTATTTACACGTGGAAAACTCGCAAATCAAGATGAAACATGGGTTTGGGAGGTGTGTCTTTGAGATGTTCCGCGGAGCTCCTCTCCTAAATATTCCTAAGCTGTTTAAACTGGAACATTTTCGTTTTAAACCATTGTAAACTGCATTCCATGAGTAAATGAGGTCGTATTTACTAGTTGGAAACTTATAATTCTAAGTCTGATATGTAATAGTGGTATAAAAATGAAAGCATATACATATGTCCCTCCTTGTTCCGCTGAGCTCCTCTCATTAAGATTCCTAAGCTGTTAAACCTTGTAAATTTCGTTTTTAAACACTGTAAACTGCATTCGATCATCGAGTGAGGTCGTATTTACTAGTGGGAAACTTGGAATTCTAAATGTGATGTGTAATTGTTTAATAATCATAATAATAACTGAAAATAACCACACCTTTCATACGCTGCTCTGTCTCCATTGGGTCATGGTACGTTGCTTGGCAGTTCAATAAAAGGAAATATACCATTTGTAAGCATTGTAAATTACACTCGATCAGCCAGTAAGGACCTATTAACACGTGGAAAACTCGGAAATCAAGATGAAACACGGGTTTACGAGGTGTGTCTCTCGTTGTTCGGCGGAGCTCCTCTCTGTAAGATTCCTAAGCTGTTACACCTTTTATATTTTGTTTTAAAACACTGTAAACTGCATTCGATCATTAAATGAGGTCGTATTTACTAGTGGGAAACTTGGAATTCTAAATGTGATGTGTAATTGTGGTATAAAAATGAGAAAATATACGTATTTCACGCAGAATAAGAGGTGAACTCAGAGAGGAGGTAGCAAATAATCAAATATACAAGAGGGAGTTGGCGGAGAAGGACAAGATGTAAAAAAAAACAGGCTAAAACTGAACTATTTGGTAGTAACAGTTTTACTTTTCGTCCAAGTCACATTCGAATAATATTAAAAATGATTTTCATAGTAATAGTTAAGACAACACACTCACCTTTCACACGCTGGTTCCGCGCCGATGGGTGATGATACGTTGCTAGAATGTTTAAAAGGGGAAAGGGACTATGTTTAAGACCTGTAAATTGCATTCGATCAGCCAGTTAGGACCAAGTCACAAGTGGGAAACTTAGGAAAACTCAGCGAGAAGATAGTAATGTATAAAAGAATAAACAGGGAGCTGGAGGAGTAGCACAAGATGTAAATAAAAAAGAATCAAATCGAGGTGTTAGAGTAGAGATAGTTTCACCTCTGTTCAAAAACACATTTTAATTATTATTTAAAAAAATCATAATAAAAACACTCACCCAATCACACTTTTCATACGCTGCTCCGTCTCCATTGGGTCATGGTACGTTGCTTGGCAGTTCAATAAAAGGAAATATACCATTTTACAGAATTTTAAATTACACTCGATCAACCAGTAAGGTCGTATTTACAGGTGGAAAACTCGCAAATCAAGAATAAACATGGGTTTAGGAGGTGTGTCTTTGAGATGTTCCGTGGAGCTCCTCTCCTTAACATTTCTAAGCTGTTTAAACTGGAGCATTTTCGTTTTAAACCATTGTAAACTGCATTTGATCAGTAAATGAGTTCGTATTTACTAGTTGGAAACTTATAATTCCAAATCTGAGGTGTAACTGTGTTATAAAAATGAGAGCATATACATATTTCACTCGTTGTTCCGCTGAGCTCCTGTCATTAAGATTCCTAAGCTGTTCAACTTTGGACATTTCGTTTTTAAACACTGTAAACTGCATTCGATCATCGAGTGAGGTCATATTTACTAGTGGGAAACTTGGAATTCTAAATGTGATGTGTAATTGTGGCATAAAAATGAGAATATTTACATGTATCAAGCTGAATGAGCGGTGAACTCAGAAGAGGTAGCAAAGAATAAAACATATAAGAGGGAGATGGCGAATAAGGACAAGACGTAGAAAAACAGCTAAAACTGAACTATTGGAGTAGTAACAGTTTGAGTTGTGGTCAAAATATTATTAAAAATAATAATCATAATAATAGTTAACACAAAAAAACTCACCTTTCACACGCTGGTTCCGCACCGATGGGTGATGGTACGTTGCTAGATAGTTTAAAAAGGGGAAATAGAATATGTTTAAGAATTGTAAATTACATTGATCAGCCAGATAGGACCAAGTCACAAGTGGGAAACTTGCCAGAACTCAGCGGGAAGGTAGTAATTGGTAAAAGAATAAACAATGAGCTGGAGGAGAAGCACAAGATCTAAAGAAAAAAAGTCAAATCGAGGTCTTTTGGTAGAGACAGTTTCACCTCAGCGTACTTTTCATACGCTGCTCCGTCTCCATTGTGTCATGGTACGTTGCTTGGCAGTTCAATAAAAGGAAATATACCATTTTACAGAATTTTAAAGTACACTCGATCCACCAGTAAGGTCGTATTTACACGTGGAAAACTCGCAAATCAAGATGAAACATGGGTTTAGGAGGTGTGACTTTGCGATGTTCTGCGGAGCTCCTCTCCTTAATATTCCTAAGCTGTTTAAACTGGAACATTTTCGTTTTAAACCATTGTAAACTGCATTCGATCAGTAAATGAGGTCAAATTTACTAGTTGGAAACGTATAATTCTAAGTCTGATATGTAATAGTGGTATAAAAATGAAAGCATATACATATGTCCCTCCTTGTTCCGCTGAGCTCCTCTCATTAAGATTCCTAAGCTGTTAAACCTTGTAAATTTCGTTTTTAAACACTGTAAACTGCATTCGATCATCGAGTGAGGTCTTATTTACTAGTGGGAAACTTGGAATTCTAAATGTGATGTGTAATTGTGGTATAAAAATGAGAAAATATACGTATATCACGCAGAATAAGAGGTGAACTCAGAGAGGAGGTAGCAAATAATCAAATATACAAGAGGGAGCTGGCGGAGAAGGACAAGATGTAAAAAAAACAAGCTAAAACTGAACTATTTGGTAGTAACAGTTTTACTTTTCGTCGAAGTCACATTCGAATAATATTAAAAATGATTTTCATAATAATAGTTAAGACAACACACTCACCTTTCACACGCTGGTTCCGCGCCGATGGGTGATGATACGTTGCTAGAATGTGTAAAAGGGGAAAGAGACTATGTTTAAGACCTGTAAATTGCATTCAATCAGCCAGATAGGTACAAGTTACAAATGGGAAACTTTGGATTCAAGATAAAATACGGATTCCAGAAATAAAAACCAGATGTAATGCGTAATTGTGGTATAAACATGAGAAAATACACATATATCAAGCAGAGTGATGCAGAAACTCAGCGAGAAGGTAGTAATGAATAAAAGAATGAACAGGGACCAGGAGGAGAAGTCCAAGGTGTCAATAAAGAAAAACACCTAAAACTGGACTTCTGAAGTAGGTACTGTTTCACCTCTGTCCAAATACAATGTAATAACAACAACGATCATAAAAAGACAACAAACACACATTTTACTTGCTTTTGCAGCGCTGCTGCTTCGCTGTCGCTCGTGGTGCACTTTGGGTTGGTTGTGCGCTTTTGCTGGGCAGCGGATGCGCTGTTTCTGAGATTCCAGGCCGGTGCGTTGCTGCGCCGCTGCTGTTGAGGCAATGCTCCACTGTTGGTGTGGTCAGGGGGTAAACTTAAAGTCTACACACACACACACACACACACACACACACACACACACACACAAAAAAAAAATCTAAACACAGACATGTCATTTCTCTGACTATTATTATTAGAATGTGTTTTCAACTACAAGTAAAACTCCAACAGCTCACTTTTGGGTGTTTAATTTACACCATGTCCTTCTCCTCCTGTTTTTTGCTAGGTGGTTGCTATGGTGTTGCTACTGTATTTGGCCACTATCACATTATCACAGGTGTTTGCTAAAGTGTTGATAAGCAGATGCTACAGTATCCCAAGCAGTTACTATGGTGCTACATATCACTATAAAATCCAAAAGAACCACTTCAATGATGGTCTTTTGTATATAAGTCTTCTATACAGCACCGGAAAGTGTTCTACTACTGTTGCCAACCCACTGTTCAGTTCTCATGATATTACCCATAAGAACATCTGGGCAGATGTTGATGTATTTTCTTGTAACTGCAGGAGAGGACCTGAAAGTGGACGACGCTCCAGCAGAGGACGACATGGCTGTTGAGCATCCTCCTGAGAATGACAGGGTCTCACTGGACGCAACAATGACACCAGCTGACCAGATTCCAGGTGAGTAAACTTAGATAGAATCAAAACCTAATAAGAACATCTGGGCAGATGTTGATGTATTTTCTTGTAACTGAAGGAGAGCACCTGAAGGTGGAGGACGCTCCAGTCATGTCCAACAGGGCTGTTGAGCATCCTCCAGAGGATGATACGGTCTCACTGGAAGTGATAAGGACAGCAGGTGACCAGATTCCAGGTAAGTAAACTGAGACATAATTAATCAATCAAACAAAAAAGACCTATGAGAACATCTGGACAGATGTTGATTCATCATCTTGTCTCTGCAGGAGAGGACCTGAAAGTGGAGGACGCTCCAGCCGAGGACAACAGGGCTGTTGAGCATCCTCTTGAGGATGACAGGGTCTCCCTGGCTGCAATAATGACACCAGCTGACAAGATTCCAGGTGTGTAAACTTTGATAGAATCAATGAATCAACCAAAAAAGACCCATAAGAACATCTGGGCAGATGTTGATTCATCATCTTGTCTCTGCAGGAGAGGACCTGAAGGTGGAGGACACTCCAGTCATGTACGACAGGGCTGTTGAGCATCCTCCAGAGGATGGTACAGTCTCACTGGATGGACTGAGGACAGCAGGTGACCAGCTTCCAGGTAAGTAAACTGAGACAGAACCAATCATTTGAACAAAAAAGACCCATGAGAACATCTGGGCAGATGTTGATGTATTTTCTTGTAACTGCAGGAGAGGACCTGAAAGTGGAGGACGTTCCAGTCGAGGACGACACGGCTGTAGAGCATCCTCCTGAGGATGACAGGGTCTCACTGGACGTGATAATGACACCAGCTGACCAGATTCCAGGTGAGAAAACTTATATAGATTCAATGAATCAAACAAAAAAGACCTAATAAGAACATCTGGGCAGATGTTGATGTATTTTCTTGTAACTGCAGGAGAGGACCTGAAGGTGGAGGACGCTCCAGCTGAGGACAAGGCTGTTGAGCATCCTCCTGAGTATGATACAGTCTCACTGAAAGTGATGAGGACGGCAGGTGACCAGCTTTCAGGTAAGTGAACTAAGACAAAATTAATCAATCAAACAAACAAAAAAAAAGAGAACATCTGGGCAGATGTTGTTTCATATTCTTGATACTGCAGAAGAGGACCTGAACGTGGAGGACAGCGACAGCGCTGTTGAGCCTCCTCCTGAGAATGGCAGGGTCTCACTGGATGTGATAGTGACACCAGCTGACCAGATTCCAGGTGAGTAAACATAGATAGAATCAATAAATCAAACAAAAAAGACCTAATAAGAACATCTGGGCAGATGTTGATGTATCTTCTTGTAACTGCAGGAGAGGACCTGAAGGTGGAGGACGCTCCAGCCGAGGACAAAGCTGTTGAGCATCCTCCTCAGGATGATACGACCTCACTGGATGCACTGAGGACACCAGTTGAGCAGCTTCCAGGTAAATAAACTGAAGTAAATCAGTCAATCGAACTAAAAAGACCTATAAGAACATCTGGTCAGATGTTGATGCATTTTTTTGCATCAGAGGACTGCAGGAGAGGACCTGAAGGTGGAGGAAGCTCCAGCCGATGAAGAAAGTGCTGTGGAGCATCCTCCAGAAAATAAGGCTGAGACTCAACCTTCCAATGAGGAACATGAACAGGAAGAGGAAGAGACATTCCAGCCAGAGGCCCAGAGACCCTTCGAAGAAGCAATCACTGCTCAGCCCCTTCAGCAGACGAGGGCAGAGCATGATGAAGACAACATCCAAAGAGAACAGGTACGAAGACCAGGAATCCCAATCTGCAGCCATCAGTGTCTGAAGGTTCCTGCAAGAGCTTATAGACTAACGAGGGAACCTCCAATTCCCTCATGATTTTAGCAACTAAAAACTCTATTCTTTGAGTGTCCTATTGGATACAACACATAGCAACCCCACATCTATAAAACAGGAAACATTTAGAACCACATAGCAAATATCTCCAAGACTCTAGAGACCATTAGAAACACCATTCTAAACACTTGGCACTAACCTACCAACACAAATCTAACGTTCTATAGACACCATCTAGAAGATCCAGGAAAAGATCTTCAAGTATCATGATATTAAATTTGTGTTTGTGCTCCAGTCTTGTTCTCAGGTCAGAGGAGGGTCCGCTCCTCCACCCACCCAGAGTAACGGTGATGAGGGACGAGGAGGAGAATGCAGTGAGAGTGCTGGACCACTGGGTGAGTACACACACACACACACATCACACACTAAAGATCAGCATGTCAGCAGTTCAGCAAACCAACATCTTTACCTGCAACTTTCCAACCACTAAAAAAGTCCATATAGTTAAGCACAATACAGAATGAACAACTTCAGTAGAGACCTGATCAGATTCCTGAAGCTCAGCTCCTGACTTCTTGATGTGTTGTTCATATGTGTTAACAGATGTGCTGGATAAAGTGTCCGCTGTAACTGACACCACAGTGGACACTAAAAAGACAAATAAAAGGAGGGGGACACGCGGAAAAGGCCGCAAGATAACCTACAGGAAAGGTGTTCCAGGAACTGAGCAAGAAGATCTCAGGGCTCAGACAAACTTCCCGGACATGACAACGACACCAGCTGACCAGATTCTAGGTGTGTAAAGTAAACCGAGATATAATCTAACTAATCAAACATATAAAACAGACCCAGAAGAACAGATGCTGATTCATCTTCTTGTAACAGCAGGACAGGAGCTGAAGGTGGAGGACGCTCCAGCCGAGAATGCAAGGGCTGTTGAGCATCCTCTTGCAAATGAGATGGATGCCCATGAGAACAAACTACCAAGCGCCGAACGGAAGCAGAGGGCAATCCAACCAGAGGCCTCCCGGAATAACATGAAAAAGAAAAGGGGTACACGCGGAAAAGGACGTAAAATAATATACAGGAAAGTTCTTCCAGACGTGACGACTACACCACCTGACCAGCTTCAAGGTGAGTAAAGTAATCTGAGATAGAATCACACTAATCAAACATTCAGAAACCCAGAAGAACATCTCGGCAGATGCTGATTCATCTTCTTGTAACAGCAGGACAGGAGCTGAAAGTAGAGGACGCTCCAGCCAAAGCAGAAAGTGCTGTAGAGCATCTTCTCGAAAACGAGCCAGAGGTCCATACAGATCACCAACCGAGTGATAGAGACAACCACCAAAGAGTACAGGTATGAAGAACTCCACAACACCCTCCCCACCTCCTGAGAGGTGAGAGGGTTCCCTCCATCATCAGGAAGTTACAGAACAGAAGCTCCAGCTGGAAGATGTTCCTTCATGGAACCCAGACAGGTTGCTAGAGCTTCCTGCAAGAGCCTTCAGACCCACAAAAGGGAACCTCCAATAACCTCTCACCATATGGGCAAATAAAAACACAGTTCTTTGAGGGTACTTTTGGATAAACCACTTAGCAACACCATAGCGATACACAAGGAACTCTTTAGAACTACACAGTAAACATCTTCCATTAGGAATACCATAGTAACCACCTGCCACTACCCTCCAAACTTCTAAAGATGTCCCACAGAAACCCTCCAGAAAAAGCAGGAGCAGATCTTCAGGTATCAGGATGTTAAATTTGTGTATTTTGCTCCAATCTTGTGCTCAGGTCAGAGGAGAGTCCACTCCTGCACCCAGTGACAGAAACGAGCTCGAGGAACAAGGAGGCTCGCAGCAGGAAGAGCGCCCCCTAGAGAGCAGAGACACAGCGAATGAGCAGCTCAGCAGCACTGAAACTACAACACACACTCCAACACACACCGTAACACAACCTACAACACAATACTACACACATACAACCCCACTAACACACACATATGACCCCACCCTGACATACGCTTACTACCCCACCCTGACAAATGCATACAACCCCACCCTTACACACGCCTACAACCCCACCCTAATACACGCCTACAACCCCACCCTTACACACGCCTACAACCCCACCCTTACACACGCCTACAACCCCACCCTAACACACACCTACAACCCCACCCTAACACACGCCTACAACCCCACCTACAACCCCACCCTAACACACGCCTACAACCCCACCCTTACACACACCTACAACCCAACCCTAACATATGCATACAACACCTCCCTAATACACGCCTACAACCCCACCATTACACACGCCTACAACCCCACCCTTACACACACCTACAACCCCACCCTAACACACACCTACAACCCCACCATTACACACGCCTACAACCCCACCCTTACACACACCTACAACCCCACCCTAACACACACCTACAACCCCACCCTTACACACGCCTACAACCCAACCCTAACACACGCCTACAACCCCTCCCTAACTTATGCATACAACCCCACCCTAACACACGCTTACAACCTCTCCTTAACACAAATATAACCCAGCCCAATACAAACACACACACTCACCAAAGAAAAAATAAATAATAAAAACACTTGCAAAATATTTGAAAGGGTTTTTCTTCTTTATAAAGATAAAAATCTCCACCACAGCAATGTGTTCTGTTTAGATTATGATGTTTTATGATGAACTAATGATCTGTACTGCTTCTATTAAGGGTTAACTAAAGACCTGTACTGTTTAGTTTAAGATAAGGGGGGATCTGTTCTATTTACATTAATATGAGCTGACTAACAGTCTGTGCTGTTTAGATTGAGATGAGGATTGACTAATGATCTTTTCTGTTTTCATTAAGGTGAAGTTTGACTAACGACTATACTGTTTAGATTAATACAAGGGCTGACCATCGCTCTGTAATGTTCAGATGAAGATAAGGGTTGACCAACAATCTGTAATGTTTAAATGAAGATGAAGAGGTTTACTAGCTAAAGTGATTCTACCAGTGATTGGCTGGAAACTGGTGAGAGTTCTCTACAGAGATGGTCTGTTCTGATCTATTATTCTAATCATCAGCAGTTCATTAAAAACTGTGGAAACGCCTAATGGAAAATACTCATACAGCTCTTCTGGATGCTTTGACAACTGGCAGCAGCCTCAGAAAACACTGCTCTGATGGCTCATTTTTACTGAGGTCAAACTCCTCCAGCTCTTCTTCTGAGTTCAGCAACAACAAACACACAAACACCAAAGCTGACCACTGACCAAGAGAGATTGCTAGATTTCTCAGGAGAGATGTTCTCCATAATCTTCTTTGACTGTTTCCTCATTGCTGTGAGAGCTCCTCTCTGTCAGTGTCAGTACGCCTGGTAAGAGAGTCTGATTAGACTCCAGTGAGAGACCCAGAAGGAAACGAAGGAACAAGTCCAGGTGTCCACTCTCACTCTGTAAGGCTTCATCCACTGTACTGTTGAGAATGTCCATCATGGTTGACCAGCTGAAAAGCTCAGATAGTTCACTGGTTTCCTGTTCAGCAATTTGCTGATTCAGAAGCTTTCTGTTGAGGAAGTCAGTCCTCTTTGACCTGCTGAAATGCTTGGAGAGTTTACTGGTTTGCTGATTCAGAACCTTTCTGTTGATGAAGCAGAGAAACGCTTATAAAGGAGCAAGGAAATAAAAAGGTTTGAAGGGTGCCTTTTCCAAATGGCATGTTTCAGCTCCTTCTTTTTAGCTGTGTGTTTTGGGTCGTTATCCTGTTGTAAGACCCATGACCTGTGACTGAGGCCAAGCTTTCTCACACTGGGCAGCACATTTCTCTCTAGAAGCAGCCCCAGAACATAACAGAGCCTCCTCCATGTTTCACGGTAGGGACAGTGTTCTTTTCTTGATATAGTTTATACATTTTTCCATCTGTGAACATAGAGCTGATGTGCCTTGGCAAAAAGTTCTATTTTTGTCTCTTCTGTCCTTCGGACATTCTCCCAGAAGCTTTGGGGCTTGTCAAAATGTAGTTTGGCAAATTCCAGTCTGTTTTTTTCTGATTTGTTTTCAACAATGGTGTCCTCAAGCTGCTTGGTGATTATCTTATAACCTTTACCTTTAACATGCTTGTCTATAATTTTCTTTCTTATCTCCTGAGACAACTCGTTCCTTCGCTTCCTCTGGTCCATGTTGAGTGTGGTACACAACAGCATAGTGACTACCTGTAGCCCCATATATAGGTCCACTGACTGATTACAAGATTGTAGACACCTGTAATGCTAATTAGTGGACACACCTTAATTTAACATGTCCCTTTGGTCAAATTATTTTCAGGGGTACCATCATTTTTGTCCAGGCCTGTTTAAAATAGTTCTGTTGAAGCATGGTTCAAAATAGTTTTTTTTTTTTTTTAACTCAGATCAGATTTTTTTTGTTTGCTGTTCAGCGGTTTCCTGATTCAGAACATTTCTGTTGATGAAGTAGAGAAATGCATATAAAGAAGCAAGGAACTCCTGAACGCTCAGATGTACAAAGCTGAAGACCTTCCCCAGGTGCAGCTCATGTTCCTCCCTGAAGATCTGGGTGCACACTCCTGAGTACGGCGACACTTCTCTAATATCAATGCCACTCTCTCTTAGGTCTTCCTCATAGAAGAACAGGTTTCCTTTCTTAAGCTGCTGGAAAGCCAGTTTACCCAGAGTCAGAATACTTTCTCTAGTCTGCTGTAGGTCACTTCCTCCACTGTACTGGACGATCTGGATGATCAAGAAGTGTGTGAACATCTGCGTCAGGGTTTTGGGGGTTTCTCCACCCTCAGCTTCACTCAGCATTCTCTCTAGAAAAGTGGCTACAATCAAGCAGAAGACCGATATGTGGTACATGATGTAGAGGCTTCTTGAAGATCTGATGTGTGTGAAGACTTTGTTGGCCAGGTCCTGATCACTGATCCTCTTCCTGAAGTACTCCTGTTTCTGAGGGTCACTGAAACCCCGCACTTCTGTTACCTGATCAACACACTCAGGAGGGATCTGACTGACCACTGCTGGTCGGGAGGTGATCCAGAGGAGAGCAGAGGGAAGCAGATTCCCCCTGATAAGGTTTGTCAGCAGAACATCCACTGAGGTCTTTTCTTCTATATCCTCCAAGTTCTCATTGTTCTGGAAATCTAGGGGCAGTCGACACTCATCCAGACCATCAAAGATGAACATGATCTTGTAGCACTTAAAATGTCTGGGTTTTAAATTTTGTGTTTCTGGGAAGAAGCTCTGAAGAAGATTCACCAGACTGAGCTTCTTCTCCTTCATCAGATTCAGTTCTCTAAAAGGAAGTGGAAATATGAAGAGAACGTCCTGATTTACTTCTCCTTCAGCCCAGTCCAGAATGAACTTCTGCACAGAGACCATTTTTCCAATTCCAGCAACTTCTTTAGTCAGTACAGTTCTGATGGGCTGGTACTGTTTTGCTAATATTTTAAAGATGTTATTGCATTTGACTGGAGTCTCCTGTGTTGCCCTTTTCCTGGATGCAGCTTCAATCTGCTTCACCTTATGTTCCTCATTGATCTCTCCACCCCCTCCCTCTGTGATTTAGAGCTCTGTGTGGATTCAGAAGTGCTGACTTTCCATGGCCTGAGATTCCTTCATTAATTCTCTAAAATTTATCCCTCAGTTTGAATTGGAGCTTTCGATGACAAGCTTGGGCCAATTCTGAGAACAGAGGAAGGTAATAAGATACATGTGATCAGCTGTGATCCTGCATTAAACACCCCTGTGTAGAACAACTCTTTGACATTTCCTCAAACGCTGACTGAAGAACCATCTCTTCCAAGAGTACCTGGGTGAAGTGTAGTGCCGAGTATTGTGGTCTTCATACTGACTTTTGCATTTAGTAGCATTTAAGCGTAGGTATCTTTTGGATCTTAGTCTATACAAACTAGCTTAGGATATTTTGAGTGAACAGCACTTTTGTAAATCGCTCCGGAGAAGAGCATCTGCTAAATGCCTTAAATAATAAATAAATACATAAACTCATATATACAGTAAAAAAAAAATAATTAAACAAAGATTGCAGTGACTTGTACTTGTGCAGCTGTAGTGCTCTTAGGGCTATTGATGTGATTATTTTTCCCTTTGAAAAGCAGGACTTTTAATGAGTTCTAAATTAATTAGAACTCAGGTTAGGAACCAAGTTCATGACCAAGAACTCTTACTGCTCTCTACCAAGATGTCTCCTTCATGTTCCTTAGAATCTGCAGTGTAATCTTCAGCACCCCCTCTCTCCCCACTCTCTGATCATCCTCCACCTCTCTCTCAGACCATGCTGGGTAATCTGGACTCAGGATTACCAATTTGGAAAAAAATGACCTGGACCTGAGAAATGTGGGTCTGTTGGTTAAGCATTCTGGGAAAGCCTTTGGTTGATAAGCTGTATGAGGGGTTTGTATGCGCAATGCTTCGGGTTGCATAGTTTAGGGGGCCAGAAGAGAGGAGCTGATGTTTTGTACAGATGGGAGAAAAGCAGAGAGGGAGAGGGCGTACGTCTTCCCCTGAAAAAGTTGGGTTTTGGAACAGGACAGAGTCCAAGGTGATACCAAGGAACTCCAGTGAGGTTGAAGGTCCCATGGTCTTTTCACTGGAGAGGGGAATCCCTAGGTAACGAAACATGCTAGAAAGCTGTAAGGGCACCAACAAGGTGGAGAACAAAGGCAACTTTCGTACATTGAGCAGAAACCAACAGAGGGCCTCAGTGAGAGTATCGAATATCTTCGGATTACTTACAGCCGAAGGTGAGATTAACTAAAAATGGAATGTGCCATCCTAGCAGACCCTAAAGAGACGGCAGAAATCCGAACAGAGAGAAAGGACCATGAAGGCGAAGAGAAATGCGGAGAGAAACAACGATGAGATGATCACCCACATCGATTGTGCATTGAGCAGAGCCAGGAGGAGAGAGCCACGTCCACAGGAGAACGTGTTGCCTCAAGGAGGTCCAGACCAGAGGAAGAGTGGAGCGACATGAGCGTCGACAGGCCGGGCGGCCATAGAAGCAGAAGAGGGAGGGGCAGACACAGGTGGCACCAACCCAGAAGCAACAGCATAGGGCAGCATAACCATGCCCGGAGAGGGGACAGAAGATCAGGTGACTTCATACCAGCAGGAGAGCGCCAGAGACATGACACGGCATGTGGCCGTGCAAGCGTGTTGTTTACCACCTAAGGAGTCGAGATACAGAGAAAAAAAAGAACAGCCTTGGGAGCAGAATGAGTGAAGGAGTCCTGGAGAACCTTCCGGAGCTCAACGACAATTCGTCCAATCCGAGCACAGAGCATGTGGGGAGCATGTCTGGGACGCAGGGAGGGGGGTGCCAACGGGCTGGGAATCAATTTGAGGCAGGAGTGGCCGGGACAGTCACGAGAAGGTGAAGGGAGAGGAGTGTTTTTTGTCATAATGGAAAGGAGTAGTTTGGCCGTGGTCCTTCTCCCAAACTTTTTGTTTTACTTAACTCCATTTAGCACAGGGTTAAAACTGAAAACTAAAAGAAGAGAAAATCAGAGACCCTCGTCATATATATGGTTTAGGACTAACCTTAAATACAAGCTCAAGTTTTTCCCTGTGAATGTTTATGTTCTTCTCCTGGACGCTGCGGACATATAGAAAACCCACACTTTGATCTACATCAGCAGCTCACATCTGCTCACACTACTAACAATCACATACAAGTGATATTTACAACAACATTACAAGTGAAATGTAACAACAATAATAATAATAGCTAAGATCTTTTCTGCTGGTAGCAACTACGAGTGCAATAAAGATTGAACTAAGATTACATATAGATTTTAAATGTTTCTTAAAGGTGAAAACAGAGCCTGACTGTCTTCAGAAACTACAAATTATTCAGCATCTACACATTACTCAATCTGCTATTAAACAAATTAAACTAATACACTAATTGTGGTCTAATAATGAAAAATAAGCCCACCTACAGGCCGTTAGGGTGAAAAAGGTTAATTAGGAAAGCAGAGAAGACTACAGATACTCCTAGAACTCTACAGTTTTCACAATGCAATGCAAATCCAATGGCATACAGCCTAAGGTTTCTGGGTGGGAAGCCTATTACCATATTTTTCCTAAAAAGTGTGTACCGCTGTTCTCTGTGTTACTGCGTCCGTCAAATTGGGACCCCGTACCATCACTCTTCTGTATAATACTGTTACACCAGTAGTGTACACAAATTATTAAATTACTTTACACACTAAGAGTCTCCCTCCTGTGTGAAAATCTGACACACACAGCTTTGGTGTTCCACCTCGGTGCCTGAGGAGGTCGCTATCACCTCAGGACTGACTTGCTCATACATGTTTTCACTTATTAGTTCTGGTACCCAAGGACGTCTTGTAATTGGAGGGTGTGTTATTCTCCATTTTTGGTAATTTCCTGTTCCGTTTCTAAGGCTTGGAGTTTTGTATTTGTCCTTGTTTAGGTGTTTAACCCAGCTCAGACCATTATAAAGCTGCATTTAGATCCCCTCCATCCTGGTCTTGTGTGACAGTCAGTGCAGAGGAACAGCATTATGGAGAAAACTGTGTGTATCTGTGTGTGCATGTTTGTGTGAACTGAATTGGTAAATTACAGTAAAAAAAATCTTTGAGTCTTGGATGTTTCACTCTCTTTGGGTCAGAAGTCACAGATGCACTGCGGAAATCACAGCTGGGCTCTGGAGAAACTACTCTCTGTGTTTCAGTCCTGTTACATAAAACATTAAACACAGTGAAAACTCCAGCATTTACACACTGAACTCCAACACACACCACATCCTTAAGCTCAGGAACACATGTGAAGAGCTTCACTCTCAGAACAGTAGTTTACTGAGTGCAGTGATGTACCGGGACTCAGAGCTTCCTCCTCCACTGCTGAAGTTCAGAGGTAGTTCCATGGACTTCATAGACACAGTCCCGGGGGCTGGAGATTCTGCTCTCTTCACCCTGAAAACAGTTAATTTATGATGATCCATGATGAGAGTAAAGTGTGGAGTAATGACTTCCTTTACTAAAACTCCTTCAGCTTC
This sequence comes from Salminus brasiliensis, assembly GCF_030463535.1. Lineage (NCBI taxonomy): Eukaryota > Metazoa > Chordata > Actinopteri > Characiformes > Bryconidae > Salminus > Salminus brasiliensis. Next base: position 32,143,890 of record NC_132895.1, on the reverse strand, counting down.
AACATAAGGGGGACCCACAAACCCTCTCTCCTTCTCCTGGTTCTTCAGATGAAGTGCTGAGATAAGGATACTCACTCTGGGGCACTTCCTCCACTGCTGGAGGTAAGAGGCTCCATCATGGAGCTGTTCCTCTTCCTCTTCTAACACACACTGCTGGACACTGGAGATGCTGCTCTCTGTCAACAGATCATTTACAACAGATATGAAAGACAGCTGCAGACTGATCCTCGTCCGGATCGACCACGTCTGTGTTTTTCTCCATTGTCCTCCAATACCTGAGATTTCAGACCCATAGGGATTCACATGTCCGTGTCTTACCAGGCAAATGTCGACTCACATCAAAAAAATATTTTTTTGGCCCCTGCTGCATGGAGGATTTTGTCTCCAAGCACCCTTATCAGAGCTCTTCAGGTGGATATTAAACACTTTTTGAATTCCTAAACCAAAACTTCCTGAAAGGGAAATAAAATCAGATTGTTGTTAAAACCAGCATCTCTTGGACAGTATTGGCATTTTCAGTATTCTTCTACACTTATTTATTATGTGGCAAACTAGACATGCTGATCTTTTAGCACAATCAGCCAATCACTGATATGGACTAAGAGCAGTGATAAATGCTACATGAACTTTTTCAGGCAAACTTGGTAATCAACCACATTTAAAATGCTGTGAAACTTCAAGCTCCACCTGGTTCAAATGAGCTGCAGTGGAAAGGGTGGACATTTTCAAGTATCTTGGAATTCACATCTTGCAATGTCTATCATGGTCATGCCACATCAACTCCCTGATGAAGAAGGCCTGTCAGCTTCTCTACCACCTCAAATTCCTAACTTCAGACTGCCTTTCAAGGTGGTGCTCCATTACATGTAAAATCAGCCATTCCCAGTCTGCGACCACACAGCTGATACAGCTCTGATACATCAGCTGGCTGCTGATGGTGAATCAGCATGGCCCAGAATTTTAACTTGTGATCTTGGGACAGATAAATATATATATATATATATATATATATATATATATATATATATATATATATATATATACATTTAATATGTATAACATTTGTACTGTCAACATTAGCTCCACATTATTTTTATAATTTACAAGACTTCAGAATCACAGACTGTAAAAAAAACAATATAATATAAAAAAGAACAATATAATCATAATATTAATAAGAAAAATAATAAAACACTTTTTAATAGCAAGTTTCACAAAATGCTTTACAGACAAAAAATGCAAATGAAATAAAAATTCAATAAAATAAACAACCAAATGGTTCAATATCCATATTTACCAGTTTAATACAATTTTGAGAAAAAAAAGTTGCAAAATCTGATTAATTTAAACTCCTCTGTCTCTGTCAAAACAGTCTCCATAGCGTCAAGAAATTGAACTGAAACTGACATCATAACACATATGCCAGATAAATATGTACAAAATAGGACATATTTATGTGAACCATTTAAAATAGCAAAAAATTACAGCAATGATATTTTAACTGTGATTATATCCACTGCAAAACATTACATAACAAAGTACCAAATTCACACAAACATAGCCCCACTAATAAGCATCAATACATGATGATTCTTACAGAGATGAAAGAGGAAAAGAACAGGACTAATTCATTTGGACATACTTTAAACAGGTTACTCTAAAAACACTTATTCCACTTCATTTAATTAACAACTTCACTCTGATTTGGATGCCTTAGCTCTTTTTTTCAACAATTACCCGAGCAAGGATGTGTATGAGGTGTAGATCATACGTTACACTGTGGCTTCATTGCCCTCCGGTGACATTTCATGAAGTTCTCAGACAGTCAGATTTTTAAGTCTATATTGCAAAAGTTGTGCCATATTTTCAGGTATAATTATCTTGTCTTCTTCTTTGCTTTGATCACTCTTTTGTTTACAACATGCTGTGACCACGACAAAAATTACTATTATCAGGACAAATCCAGATATCTGAAATCACAATAAAAGAAAGCTAAAGTGAAAAACAAGGCAATGTATAAATGCATTGTCTATTTATATGAAAAAATCCCAAACTGAGGCTGTAGTAGCCAAAGAAACATAAGCAGTAGAGATAAAAAAGAAAGGGCAAGCTTCAATTGTCTATATCTAGACTAGAAAACATATGTCTTACAAGACAAGGGCAAGGACTAAGCACATGCCTAACACTTCTTATCCCAGCTCCATACCATAGAAAAACTGCTAAAACAGTCTGACATCAATGGCAATTGCAAAACTGTATTCAATAGATGTGAAAATGAGATATTAGCAAGCATATATTAATTATAAAGATCTCTACTTTGTTTATGTGTTCACAACAAAGATTTGGAACCCAACACTACCCCACCCCAAACCAGAGTTCTGAGTTCTCTTAAAGTCTTGATTTTCTACTTTTTCATTGCGTGGACTTAGTTTGTTTTTGCAGCACCAGCAATAATTTTTTGGATGATTTATCATCATAGATTTTGCCACCTCTGGTACAGTGCTTAGCATCGTTCTGTGTAACTGACTCCTTTGGGGACGCACTGTGGTGGGTGCATGAAAGACTGTATAAATCATGTGACTGTGGACGAAGTAGAAGCTCATGAAAACTTTACATGCACAGCCATACAAACTAGATAGAGGCAGAGAGTTTCCAAAGAAATCTAAAATTTCAGTTGTCCTAAGTGTCTTGGAGGTAATCGATTTTCCTGTACCACAGCAGCAGTTCAACACAGAAAAAAGACTCTTGTATGAGGATCACATTTTTCAGCCATGTCAGAATAAACAGTGACAACCACTGTTGGCAATGGAAACTTGTCTAAGTGAGTTCAATGATTCTAAGTGTGCTGTGAAAACTCAGGTATGGATAAAGCTAAGTTTGCCAAAGTGATCCCATCTGCCGCTTTCAGCTAGAAGCAGATTTTAATAGAACCTGTACTCAACTGCAAGCAGCCTTCGGTCAGAAACAGCATTTGTTGTTTATTGAGCCCTCCCCATTACTGATGGTCTCAATATCTGATCCTAACCCTGTCTATACTCTTACAACTGTTCTGGTTGACATGCGGGTAGCACACCTCAATAAGTCAACCTTTAAATAACCTCAGTCAACTCTAGCAATGCTGACACAAACATGGCATTCTCCTGATTGTAGGAGATCTTCAGCAGAACAATTCTGTGATGACCACCACACCCCATATGCCAGCTCTGCCGCAGTATAGGAGTCCTACAACAGAGGGTGACTTCCCACTTGCTCCTGCGACATGTGGGACCTTTCCCAAGTTATTTTCAGCAGAAAAGCTATGAGAGTTGATAGTCACAGTAGTTCAGAGTAGTGGTTCTGTATTGTGCTCCAGTGCTTCACACCACAATCAACTTATTAAACCTAAAACTAAAAGTTCGGATTTTAAAATCTACACTGCCTACCAGTAGCCAAATACTCACTTAAATGTAAAAGTGCTCAAATAAAAAAGTTGTTTGGGAGATACAACGTTTGGTTACATAAAGAAGCATGTTTGTAGTCTGAAGAACCTTCACTGATGTTGTCCTTACCAGTTTTTAAGGTTCTTCACACTTACAAACATGCTTCTTTCATGGAACCAAAAGTCAAAGAACAATTTGGGGCAGCTTTAGGAGTGGACCCTGCTGAACTGCTTGTTATATAAATGATGTACAGACAATCATTTGCCACGGTGTTACATCAATGTTCTTGCAGTGTTACGCTGATGTCCATCCTTGTACTTACCTGAGAATTATAAAACGAATACCATGCATCCCTCTGGTCTTTCGTCAGCGTTTGGTTTTTGTCACACCACTTCCAGTTAAGCTGCTTGCTGCTGTCAGCATAGTCCACTTTTGATGTGGTATTTAAACAAGCCACATAACGTCCATCCATTAAGAACAGGGCCACCCAAACCAAAGGCAGAATTAAACAGGATAAACATTGTCTGTAGTTGTTGTCATTAGTTGACTGTTTTCTTGAACCTTCATTACAGTATAGAAGGCTAACTCTGAAGACAAAAATCACAACCATTGGAGTTGCTAGGTAAAAAAATAAAATAGCCCTAGTGTATCCATTTTTGCACGGACAAATAAAGTTACTCTCAATGATTTTTTCCAGAGCAGTAAGAATCATGCTAAAGAGCACATTACTGCTGAAAGGCTGCTCTTTAAAAAACTTGCTCATCTTTGCCATAACCATTTCTCAAGCTTATCACAAGGAGCTCAACACCACCAACCCAGAATCTAAATGTGATGCTTTGAAAACCAGCTGTAAGACTAACATTTCTGAGCTAACCTTTGCTCCACCTTTCAGTACCCACAGATCATGTCACAATGCTAGAGTAGGAAACAGGAAGCCTCACAGTCACCAAAAGCACCACGCTGCTGGTAACAACTTGCGTTAAATATCAAAGCAAACAAAAGGTATTTGGTAGAACCACAATAAATGTAACCCTGTATGATAATATCCTGAGAAATGTATCAGATCTCTGTATATGTACCTCTAAAGATCTATATATCTATTGATCGGTCACTTGTACTATTGCTTCTGACCTGTTACACCTATAAGATGCATTAGAATAACATTTCAATGAAATTTGAGGCAACAGTGATCTTCAAATCCCTGTTCTGGTATTTGATGCACTGATTGTTTATTTGACTTGTGTATTTTGTGTAGAACGTATTTGTCTGACAGGCAGACTCAGCGTCTGGTTTCGCATAGTCCTTTCAGTTTCAGGCATCTTTCCTGTTGTCACTGTTTCTAAAAAATGTCATGGTATTAAATGATATTGGCAAATGTTATCTTTACTTCAACCCATTTATTTTTAGGAGACATCAGAACAGCTGAACCTTTCGAATAACATCCTCACATTAGTGGTTGTTAATCAACCTGGGTTATATTCTAAAAGGCTGAATGTCCAGCTGTCTCCCTCTCATCTCCCAAGCTTTTTCCAGCTTCAAAGAAACACTTGCACTAAAAATCGCTGCAGGTCTGGTACATTGGTAGTGAGAGTTTGGGCCCTTAAAACACAAATGGATGCTTTACTCTGCAGAGTCAACGAAACTGCAAAGAAAGGACACATCATCACCCTGCTTTTGTTGGAGTAGCTGTCTCTACTGTCCAGGGAAGAAGGATTTGATTACATTTAGTGTTAAGAGCGTTAGTGAGGTCAGGATGATGGATGGATGATCACCACCCCACCTCATCATCTCTAACTCCCCATCTCATCCCATTTAAAAGTACTGGATGGAGCTCCCCCGCCATCATTGCAGAGACCACAGTTCCTCCACAGCTCAATGCTGGGGTGCTTTATGCCTCTCTATAGCCCACGCCTGGTATTAGACCAATTCTAAAAAATTCACAAAATCTACTCTGATGCTTTTAGTGCAAAGATCTGCTTTAAGACTGTCTCTGCCTACAGTGGGCTACTAAGATCTCACAGGTAAGAACAGGAAGCTGAACAGGAAGCATCAAAGTCACATGCTGCTGGCAATGCTTGCTTCAGCGAGGGTTTACTATTTGATGTGACATTTAGTGGAAACCACTCTCAGCACACAAGTCAGTAACCTCAGCAAGTGTCACAGTAAACCTGGCTCATTGTGTCACTGCTGGATTGAGAAGAACCAACTCACTAAAAATATCCAGCCAACTGTGGCCCTAAGGTTCACCAAGGTAGAGTCAGATGGTAGAGGTCTCCAATAAATCATCTAGTACTACCACTATGCCTGATGCACTCATACCAGTATTACACACACTACCATAACACTTCTATATCAGTGTGGTTTGATTGGTTCACCAAATAATATTATGTTGTTTTTCTCCATTGACACATGGGCTTCAGTCATACCACTGTAAACCTACCCAGATAACATGCCCCATGAGGGTAGTCCAACTAGGAACAAGAAAGTTTTGTTCATGGGTTCCATGTTGGCCCAATATTGGGATGCCCACCCAGGTCAGTGATGGGACAAGGAGGGGTTCAAAATGAACCCCATCTCGGTTGTGGGACCTCTGTGGGTTGTGATGTCTATTTAGGACCCATGTGAGATTAGGCCCAATTTACTCCCAGTAACAATGCATGTACAAACCCACTCAGAGCCCATGCCCACCTGGAACCAACCTAGCCCACATTTCACCCATGTGTGTTGTTTCTTTTTTATCATGTTTAATGAAGAGTTCTCATGAACGTTTTATGAGTTCAAGTAGAGTGAATCTGAGTTTGTCCAACTTAAGATGTTGCAGGACTTCTTATGGTGGATATTTGTTTTAAGATGAATGGTCTTTGAGTGTAAAAGTAATTAAATACTGTGATAATGACATTTATAGGAACTGCTACATCTCCACACTTAAATGACCCAGTGTGTTGAATATTGTGGAATAGGATGTAACTCATGCTAAATTATTTTAAGGTTTCACTAAACATGTACATGCACAAGAAACGAAACAGTATGCTACTCCTTCTTGCTAACAGGATGTGGTTGGTACATCTGTCAGCGCTGTCATTGTGTTTTCCAATGCAGTGACTAGCAAAATCACCACAAACAAGCAAAACACAAATCATCTAGGATTTGGACGTGCAGTCATGTCAAACAATCATCAGGACAAGACTAAAGATTAATCTGTCTGAAGTTTATTGTTCCAGAAATCCTGCTCTTTGTCTAGGAGACAAAGGCTCTCCTCCCATGAAGATCAGACTTGTTCAGTCTCTTTCTGATGGTAGACACTGTACTTTGACATCAACTGTGGTGAGAGCTACCTGTAGGTTTTGTGACAATATTTTAGGACTGTAGATTGTAGGACTTCCTTACTTATCTTGTGGTTCTGCTTTTGGCCTGATCTGGCCCATGTTGGCAAAGCATTTACGGGGTTGAACACTCTGCTTGTACCGTTAGTTTGCGTTTCAGCCATCTTGTGTAACTCTATCTAAAAGTTGAATCTGCCACTGAGTTTACTTAAAGAATCGACTCCTACATACAAACATCCAGAGCGCTGATATCTGCTCTCTCCTCTCCCTCTCCAAACAAGCAACTCAGAATTGCTTTCACTTTCATTTCAGGTTCCTGACCTAATCAAACACCACACAGTAAACGTAGGAAGTTCATCCCAGCAGACTTGAGTGAAGCTGCTCCTCATCTGATCAGAAAATTTACTAAATAAGACCGTTTGAGCTTTTTTACTAAATTGTTTTACTAATAAATACTTTCATTATTGTACAATTTTCTATGATACCTGATGACTCTTCCTTTTCTTTGACTGCTTTACTTGACGTGGTCGGATCTGCAGACAGTGGTTCTCAGTGAATATACTGACAGAGCTCATCAGCAAGTGTAAAGATGAGGAGTAGCCATTACTACTTAATGCCTTGTTACTCTGATTTGAGATGTGATTGTTGGCTGCAGTCTGCAGATTTTCCATCAGATGTTTGGCCTCCGGATCATGTTTCAAACCAGTCAGAGCACATCAAACATGTCTGTTTTTTTTTTTTGACCCGACTCTAATTGTAATCTACTCATGTATACTAGCCAGCAGATTAATCTGAGCAATTCCCGTCAATAGCTAATTAAGCTTTCAGTCTTAAGGCAGCTTAGATTTCTTTTTTATTTCACAGTCCGCCTTAAATGATACAGGAGCTACATTTTGGCTCTAGTACATGTCTGATACTGCTGCACCATTTAAGGCGGAATGGATAGAGAGAATTTGGATAAGAAGTCAACATCTGCCTCGTATGTAGGCAGATATTCCAATATTCACCTCACACTGCTGCTCCCAGACCAAACTGACCATCTGTCACCCAAAGGCATTTTCTTGTTTTTTTCTTTATGAGTCAGCGGCGCAAACGGTGGCAAGAAAGTGCATCTGTTTGTTCATGCTAGTGCATTCCAGACATGCGGACAGCATCACAGTCTATAACCAAAATTGCAGTGGTATGAAACATGGAAGCAGTGGTCCGAAATCCTGTCATTTCACTCATGCATTGAGGGAGCACAGAGGAGTAGTTAGAAGATGAGCTCAATTTTGTTGTTGTTCTGATATGCTTTCAGGTGAAGCAACAGAGCGACTTTGGATGAATCTGAAGGAGGACAAAATGTTGGTTATTCCATGAGATTTGAGCTCTCAGAGCTCAAGCTTTGTAAAAACTCTGCCTCCTCAAACCTCGTCCCTACAATCAGCAACCATGGGCTCGTCTAAGCAGCTGGCGAGTACTCTGACCATCAACATAACTGATGCCCTCAGAGCAGAAGAAGACTAGAAGAAGATAGCAGAGTATCTTCAGCAGCCATTTCTTCAGTTTACTAATGGAATTAAGAAATGGTAGTCAACAGGAATGGTGGAGGTCAAGCTGAGGTCTGGATAACTAGGAAAGAACTACTTGTAGAATTGTCAGAGAGGCAAACCAAAACTCCTGTTGGACTGACCTTCAAAAGACCTTTAGGAAGATTGAATATGGAACATCTAAACAAGAATGAAGCATTTTAGAAGTCCTGTGGTCTGATGAATCTAAAACAGAACTTTTAGCCACAAATTAGCAATGATTAGATTAATTTACAGAAGAACGCCTCTACAACTGTGAAGCATGGGGTGGCTGGATCATGTTTTAGGTTTGTGCTGCAGCCAGCAGAAAGACCAGGCTATCTTTCAGATACTTTCAGACCAGGCAAATTCTGAAAGCTTCAAACAGCTATTAAAAAACAACAACAACAACAAAAACTGAAGATAAAAAGAGGAGGAGTTTCTACTGCAGGATTATTTATTGAGCCTAAACACACCTCAACACATGCAATGGACTGCCTCAAGAGGAGCAATCCGAAGGTTTTTCTATTACCCACACAGATCCCCAACCTAAACATCATCAAACATCTGTGGATAGACCTCCAAAGAGCAGAACAGCAGAACGACTCAAGAATCTTGCTGAACTAGAAGTACCTCCAGCAATCCCCTAAACAAGACTGGAAAGACTTTTAGCTGCTACAGGAAGAGTACAAGCTGTGGTGGGGTGCATACTTTGGGACTTTACTCGCTTGGCCTGGCTATTTAAAGTAACAGGGATGCCCAAGCTTTTGCATACCACTGTTTAATCCATACAGTATGACCTGTGTGGTGGTACACAGAAATCCCGATTTGCTTTGCTTTGGGGTGAAAATGCTAATACGTTGTACAAGAAGTCGATTTACAACCCTGTTATTTTGCCTCAAAATGAAAGATGCAGATTTTGCTTTGTCATTAGGCTTGTGAAAGAATAATTTTGCTCTGCTCTGATTGGCTGGTTTACAGCACTGTGGTGGCTCACAGGAGCCATGTGGCATAGCATTTTAATTAAAACACTACTTATTTTATTTGCAATTATTCCCAAGTCTTACTAGATAGTGTTGCCGTCTTGGCATGCAGTGTGCTGCAGTTAACTAGCTGAATCAGCTTTGCAGCTGGTTGGCTGAGTTAGCTATAAGCTTAGCACTCACCTAGCATGGGTTTAGATTTCTAATGTGTGCTTAGCTCTAGTCTGAGATAGTCCAGTTTGTTTTCAGAGGATACCCACTGGCTTTCTCTTCCTCGCTTACCAAGTTTGCGGATGGTAGCAAAGGAAAAGCCACGGTTCTCCTTTGCCACCCAGATTCCTGACAAGCTGCTCTCCAGTTTAAAAAAAGAAGTCGTCATTGCGTTTTACAGGTTGACCAGCTTGGACTAGGGCTTTCTCTGGTGAGCGAGGTTTATGTAAATGTTGCGGTGTTTCTCTGGTGAGTGAGGTTTATGTAAATGTTGCGGTGTTAACATAACAAGCCAAGACTGTGATGTAACAGTTTTGAGGTTTTAGAATTGGCCTGTTGTCCAGCTTAGTTTTGGTTCTGCTGGATGGTTTTTTTTTTTGAAGGAGGAACAACAGTGTTTGAGATTCATGGTTGACCAACCTAACTCCTTGACCAGCACAGTGTATGTCTTCATTTGAGTTTGATTGTTTAGCTGGTCTATTAGCATGACCAAACATGCTGGTCAACAAGTTTGGTCATACTGGTCAATCAGATTGTCAAGAGCTAAGATAGTGACCATATTGAGCTGGCCAGGCAGGATTATTCAGCCAGGATGTGATTTTTAACAGGCTTGTTCGTTACAATCATGGGTTGTGGGGGTTGATCCTAAATCGTGCAGTAATGTTAAATCTGCAAAATGTGAACACTGGTTGTATAAAGCTGAATCCTAATATTGCAGTAGTTGTGTTACTGAGTGACTGTTTACACAAAGCTATCCGTGGGAACCATTGAGATCTAAACCATCCAACTTATCGTCTTTGGCAGGATGTGGTTGACATTTGCATATGCACATATGTAGCGTCTAGCAGAACCGTGAAAACTGAACAAAACCCAACTGTGAAACTGCAGTGCAAATGTATCTGTGTAACAACAAACTGTGTTAGCACTGATGATGTCCATTTTAACTTAACCAGTAAGTTTGGCGACAAGGCTTGAAGACTTGGTTTATAACATAAGATTAGATGAAAAATGAAAGATGTGAATAGAAGATAGGTTGTTGTTTATATATAAACAATGGTCAAACCTTTGTATGATGTTTTTTGCAACATTTATACAATATTTATCAATGTGTAAAAAAAGCTGACGGACATCTTTGCTTTGGTGTTGGATGAGTACATGAACCATCTCTACACAAAATGGCTTAATGAAAGAAAATAGTAATAATAGTAACAATAGTAACAATAGTAACAGAAATAACTTGTATCTGACAAAAGTAATAATAAATAAAAAAAATCTATGATAAAATGAACAAATGAAAATCTGACATTGATTTTGAACCATGCTTCAACTGAATTATTTAAAAAAATAAACTCATTAAACAGGCCTGGACAAAAATGATGGTACCCCTGAAAATAATTTGACCAAAGGTTCATGTTAAATCAAGGTGTGTCCACTAATTAGCATCACAGGTGTCTACAATCTTGTAATCAGTCAGTGGGCCTATATATAGGGCTACAGGTAGTCACTGTGCTGTTTGGTGGCATGATGTATACCACACGCAACATGGACCAAAGGAAGCAAAGGAAAGAAAATTATAGACAAGCATGTTAAAGGTAAAGGTTATAAGACCATGTCCAAGCAGCTTGATGTTCCTGTGACTACAGTTGCACATATTATTCAGAAATTTAAGATCCATGGGACTGTAGCCAACCTCGCTGGACGTGACCGTAGGAGGAAAATTGATGACAAATCAAAGAGACGGATAATACGAAACATCAGTGTCAGATCGCAACATCCGTTGTTGTTTGAGCAAAAGTGGACTTCATGGGAGACGACTAAGGAGGACTAAGCTGTTTAAACTGGAACATTTTGTTTTTAAACACTGTAAACTGAATTCGATCAGTAAATGAGGTCGTATTTACTAGTTGTAAACTTGGAATTCTAAGTGTGATGTGTAATTGCATAATAATCATAATAATAATTGAAAACACTCACACCTTTCATATGCTGTTTCTGCTCCATCAGGTCATGGTACGTTGCTTGGCAGTTCTAAAAAAGGAAATATACCATTTGTAAGAATTTTAAATTACACTCGATCAGCCAGTAAGGTCTTAAGGAAAATTCAGAAATCAAGATGAAACAAGGGTTTAGGAGGTGTGTCTTTGAGATGTTCGGCGGAGCTCCTCTCCTTAACATTCCTAAGCTTTTTACACTGGAAAATTTTGTTTTAAACCATTGTAAACTGCATTTGATCAGTAAATGAGGTTGTGTTTACTAGTAAGAATGAATCTGATATGTAATTGTGGTATAAAAATGAGAGCATACATGTATATCCCTCATTGTTCCGCTGAGCTCCTCTCATTAACATTCCTAAGCTGTTAAACTTTGGATATTTCATTTTTAAACACTGTAAACTGCATTCGATCATCGAGTGAGGTCATATTTACTAGTGGGAAACTTGGAATTCTTAATGTGATGTGTAATTGTTTAATAATCATAATAATAACTGAAAACAATCACACCCTTCATACGCTGCTCTGTCTCCATTATACATATATCAAGCAGAATGAGCGCTGAACTCAGAGGAGGTAGCAAAGAATAAAACACATAAGAGGGAGCTGGCGGAGAAGGACAAGGAGAAGGACATTCTTAAAATATTAAGAATAATAATCATAATAATACTTAACACAACAAACTCACCTTTCACACGCTGGTTCCGCGCCAATAGGTCATGGTAGGTTTCTAGAATGTATAAAAAGGGTAAAGAGACTATGTTTAAGAACTGTAAATTACATTCAATCAGCCAGTTAGGACCAAGTCACAAGTGGGAAACTTTGGATTCAAAATAAAAAAACAACTTAACATGATGTAATGTGTAACTGTGATATAAAAATCTGAAAATATACATATATCAAGCAGAATGATGCGGGAAGTCAGCGAGAAGGTAGTAATGAACAAAATAATAAACAAGAAGCTGGAGTAGAAGAACAATTTGTGAATAAAAAAAAACACTAAAACTGAGGTGGAGTAGATATAGTTTTACCTGTGTTCGAAAACACATTTTAATAATTATTTTATAAATCCTAATAAAAACAATAATTAACACAACAATCTCACCTTTCACACATCGATGGGAAATGGTACTTTGCTTGGCAGTTCTAAAAAAAAAAAAAAGAAAAAAAAAAAAAAAGAAATATACCATTTGTAAGTATTTTAAATTACACTCGATCAGCCAGTAAGGTCGTATTTACACGTGGAAAACTCGGAAATCAAGATGAAACATGGGTTTAGGAGGTGTGTCTGCTTTTTCCGAGGAGCTCCTCTCATTAAGATTCCTAAGCTGTTAAACCTTGGAAATTTCGTTTTTTAACACTGTACACCGCATTCAATCATCGAGTGAGGTCATATTTACTAGTATAAAAATGAGAATATATACGTATATCAAGCAGAATGAGTGGTGAACTCAGAACAAGAAAAACACTTCCCAAAAAAACACCCAAAATCGAGCTCTTGGAGTAGTTACAGTTTCACTTCTTGTCAAAAACACATTCTAATATGAATACATGTAATCATAATAATGACTGACAGAACAAAATCACCTTTTACCAGTTGGTTCCGATAGGTCATGGTACATTGCTAGGATGTTTATAAAGGGGAAATATTCAGTTTTAAACAATTGTAAATTATATTTCATCAAACAGTGAGGTTGTCTTTACATGTGGAAAACTCGGAATTCTACACGAAACGCTGGTTTAGCAGGTGCGTCGTTAGTCTTAATATAAAACACTCAGATTTAATTTGGACATGATCACTGAAAGCTTCTTAATCCTCAGCTTCTTGTTTGAATATTCCTCTTCCACCTTAAATGGTGCAAGCAGACACATAAAAACTTGCAAGGCTGGCGAATAAAAATCTTCAGCCTTGTCTAAATGGTAGGCAGTACTATTAAATCTGTACTGAATTAAACACAATAAAAGCTTTAAAAACCACCTTTCTGCACTGTAGTTTACTAATACGCCCATGATCAGTAGGACCAGTCGATGGAAAGGACAAAATGTTAAACACCCCAGTCGGCTGTATGCCTCTCTAGGCCCGGCAAAATACACACATGGATAAAACTGTTGGTACCCCTCGGTTAATGAAAGAAAACCCCACAATGGTCCCAGAAAATATTAAAAGTATTTTATTATGGGAAAGTATTATTTGCATGATAAAAAAGTTCAGCAAACCTTTTCCTCCTCTTGCCCTTTAGAAATATCCAATTGTGCTGGATAAGATCAATCTCAATCTTATCCTACACATGGTCTAAGAGGCGCACACGGTCATTGTTCATGTGTGTTTATACTGTGCATTAATGTTTCTTTTATACGCCCTTTCTTGGACACAGAGCAATGCATGTTTTGAACAAGAATTATATGTTCTAGTTTTCATGGTGTCCTGATGAAGAGAGACAGAGAGAGGAATAAAACTGAGGACATCAGTATAACTCGTGGCCATTATTCCGTTGGACCAGTGTAGCTATAACCTGTTCTGAATTCTAGTAAATGGGTTCATGTGTTTTGGTACATTATCTTGTAAACTGAAATTGTTATATTAGACTATTAGAATTCTGTTCTGTTATATTAGAACAAGTTAAAACAACAAACTATTTGTAGGTAAACCAACTGAAATATAAAGTCAACACAAATTAAAACCAGTAATTACACACTACATATAGTGTTGAGTTTACTTAAGTTTACCTAAGCCTGAGTTGAAATGAAATATCTTCTTAAGTCATATCTGTGAAAGATCACTGTGTTAAAACATTTATTTCACAGAACAGTCTGATTCAAAAACATTATTGATTTATCCTAAATACTATGTTGTGTGAAATTGTATTTCTAGTCCATTTAAAATGACTTTTTTTAGTTGAATCAACAAATGAATTTTTACAGTATTGAAGGATATTAAGACAGACAACCTGTATAAATAAATGAAGCATTTATTAACACAAACCATCAGACAGTACATTTACATTGTCTCAGGGTGAGAGAGAGAGCGAGAGAGAATGAAGAGAGGGTTGGCGTGTGTATGCAATAACAGAGAACTACAACTATGAACTAATGAGGATGTATTTCAACATGTATTAAAGAGAGCGAGCGAGAGTGAGAGAGAGAGACTGCAAGCAAAGATAAGATGTTTGACGTGTCTAACAGTTGTTTGCTGGTTATTTCAGAAAGAAAAACACATTCAAAATGATTAAAAAAGCATCTTTGAGACAAAGTGTTCTTCATCTAAAGTAGGTCCAAATGTTAAAGCTCAGTCTCACGTGATGGATATTGTTCTAAATATCCAGTGGCTGTCGGCCTCATCCGATATGAGGGAATTTTCACCATTCCTTGAAGAGTGAAGACTCTTGATGTAACACCCAGGTGTTGCTTCTGGTCCAGGAAAATTTGTTCACAGTTACAAGTAAAGGAAACCTTCGCTTGACCCTCGTTCTGGTCGTGAACACCTGCTGCAACCTTGACTTGGAGATAAAATCTGTGTGTTAAACGTTGATCAGACGTCTGGCTGAAATTCTAAAGTGTCTCAAGATGATTTGAGCTGGTGAGAAAGATTCTTTACTGGGACAGTCTTTATCACCTGTGTAGCCACGCCCCTTTTCTTCTTCTGATGTTAAACTTGCATTGGGCATTTCTGGTGGTGCTGTCACCTACTGGTGGGCAAGGGTACCTACACTGTAAAATGGTGTAAGCCATTAGGGTACAGTAGGGTACATTTGTTCAGCTAATTTGACTTGATAAATGTGGAGGGTAAACTTTATATTAAAATCACCTGAAACTCAAAGCTCTTCAACACTAATATGTTGGGTTATATGGTTTTATTAATATTCTCTCTTCAAGTTATTGTTTTCGCTCAATTATAAATCTACACAGGTTAAAGAAAACTCAGCAGCTTTTATCTTAACTAATTTCTGAGTGAAGAAATGAAACCTGGGGTTTTTATTCAGATTGATCAGACCACTCCCCCATACTTCCATACTCCATAATCAACTTGAATGAGAATAAGGATAACAAGGAAAAAACACATAATAAATAAGAGGCACAACAATTATTTCCAAATTTAAAGACATTGATAAATGCAAGTATTTCATGGGATGATTTATATGAGAAAAAAGCAAAAGGTCATCAGCTTTTATCTTTTCCAATTGAAGGTTTTTTTTCAATGAAGGGGGGTGAATACTTTTGTTTGAAACTGCTGCATCATTTAAGGTAGAACATAAACATCCAATGAGAATTCAAATTAAGCCACATCTTTAACTAATAAACCATTTAAAGACAAAGATATTACAGACCACATATTTCTCCCTGAACCTGAAGGAATTCCCTATTCTGGCAGCTTTTTAGGCTCTAAATAACCCAAATAAAGGTCAACGTTTCTAAAAGGTAGGTGGTTTCACAAACATTTCCACATGTACTGCACATTTATCTTCAGCGTGGGTCCAGCAGTGTAAGCTTTAATCATTCCTGACTGCAAGCAGACAGCTCAATGTCCTCATCTCTGATTCCTTAATCAAAGCTTTCACTAAACCATGAAAACTAAAGCTCTTGTACCTGTAGTGTTTCTCCACTCTGGATTCCAAACCCATTCAACACCAACACCATCCAAACTCCATCCAAAACAGCTGTGCTACACAAGTAATTAGCCAAACAGCCAATCATGTTAGCTAACTAGCTAATCAGCCAATCAGGAGAGGTGTTGGAAGGAGAGTGACTCTAAAGGAGAGGAAGAAGAATGGCTCCACGTTCAGGTAGGCTGCTCCTACATTATCAAACCATGGGAAAATATAAAGATACAAGAAGTTCAGCACTAAATTAAATGTTACTGTGGAAACTATGAGCAAAACAACAACGTAGCTGCTAGCATTAGCTTTTTAGCTCTCTGAGATGAACAACAAACTTCTGATTTGTAGTGGAAATGTTCAGATCCCTTCAAATCATCCATTGCTGCCCCCTGGTGGCCTGGGGTTGAAGACCAGCCTCTCTTTAAATGCTGTAGTTCTTGTGTTGGTGTTTCAGACGAGGATGAGAGGAATTCAGTTCTCCCGATTAGAACCATGAACTCTCGGTCTTCCACCTGAAGCCTGTGGAAGATCTACTTCAGTCCATCAGTTTAATCTCAGCAGTTTCCAACACGACACGCCCATTAATAGTGAGCCACGTGTCCTGGTCAACTGCACCAGATTAGATACATGCAGTGTTAGCAGTGCTCAGACAGTCTGCAGAGATGAAACACTGGGGGAATATGGATCTACAGCACTAGCAGTTTATTCATGCCCATTATTCTTATGCTGGACTTACTAATGCTTATATATTATATACCTTTATCCCTACTTATGTGCACACATGCAGAAGTCTAAGCCGTGTGCATGGTGATCTAAAATTGCTAATACATGCTAATGGTATATTAACGTGATTCTGAGACTAATATTGTTACTTCACAATGACAGACTACCCGAAGCTGACAGATTTAACTTAATACTGTCCACCTTATTCCTCCACGCCCACATTCAGAGGCTTGTTTCTTCAGCCTTTGTGTTGCAGTTCCCTCTCATTTAGTTTCTAGTGGATTATGGTCGTATCTCGGTAAAAGCGAATGCAGTCTGAAGCAGGCAACTGCTGTGGACACTGATCATAAAGGAGCGTAATGTGGCTAGCTGGACTAACCCAACATTTAAACAAGCTATTTAATGCTACTTAGAGATTTCTAGAGCCTTGTTTCTCAACCCTGGTCCTGGCAGCACACTGCTCTGGTACAGTTCATATACAGTACAGTTTATTATCACTGTGGTTGTACTCTATTAGTGGATCCACTGTAGCACTGGTGGACAAAGTGAACAAAGATGGTTCACTCAGGCTAGAACAGCCAACAGGTTTAGCTCAGGCTAAGACAGGCTAACCCTACCCAACAGGTTTCACTCTGGCTAAAATAGGTTAACCCTGGCTAACATCTTTTCCTCATACTAAGACCGGCTAACCTTAGCTAACAGGTTTAGCTCAGGCTAAGACAGGCTAACCCTAGCCAACAGGTTTCACTCTGGCTAAAATAGGTTAACCCTGGCTAACATCTTTACCTCATACTAAGACCGGCTAACCTTAGCTAACTGGTTTAGCTCAGGCTAAGACAGGCTAACACTACCCAACAGGTTTCACTCTGACTGAAGTAGGTTAACCCTGGCTGACAGCTTTACCTCATACTAAGACCGGCTAACCGTAGCTAACAGGTTTAGCTCAGGCTAAGACAGGCTAACCCTAGCCAACAGGTTTCACTCTGGCTAAAATAGGTTAACCCTGGCTAACAGCTTTACCTCAGACTAAGACAGGCTAACCCTAGCCAACAGGTTTGACTCAGACTAAGACAGGCTAACCCTAGCCAACAGGTTTGACTCAGACTAAGACAGGCTAACCCTAGCCAACAGGTTTGACTCAGGCAAAGACAGGCTAACCTTAGCCAACAGGTTTAGCTCAGACTAAGACAGGCTTCACTCTGGCTAAAATAGGTTAACCCTAGCCAACAGGTTTGACTCAGGCTAAGACAGGCTAACCCTAGCCAACAGGTTTGACTCAGACTAAGACAGGCTAACCCTAGCCAACAGGTTTGACTCAGGCTAAAACAGCCAAACCTTAGCTAACAGGATTCACTCTGGCTAAAATAGGTTAACCCTGGCTAACAGCTTTACCTCATACTAAGACCGGCTAACTTTAGCTAACAGGTTTGACTCAGACTAAGACAGGCTAACCCTAGCCAACAGGTTTGACTCAGACTAAGACAGGCTAACCCTAGCCAACAGGTTTGACTCAGGCTAAAACAGCCAAACCTTAGCTAACAGGTTTGACTCAGGCTAAGACAGGCTAACCCTAGCCAACAGGTTTGACTCAGACTAAGACAGGCTAACCCTAGCCAACAGGTTTGACTCAGGCTAAAACAGCCAAACCTTAGCTAACAGGATTCACTCTGGCTAAAATAGGTTAACCCTGGCTGACAGCTTTACCTCATACTAAGACCGGCTAACTTTAGCTAACAGGTTTGACTCAGACTAAGACAGGCTAACCCTAGCCAACAGGTTTCACTCTGTCTAAAATAGGTTAACCTTTGCTAACAGGTTTGACTCAGACTAAGACAGGCTAACCCTAGTCAAAAGCTTTACCTCAGGCTAAGACAGGCTAACTTCAGCTAACAGGTTTAATTAAGGCTAGCATTAGCTATTAGTGTAGTAGGTAATACTGAAGGAGAGAGCATGCTGACTGCCTGAGGGTCCAGCTGGTAACATTATCTGCTACACAAGTAGATGTGTTTGTAGGTCTGTAAAACAGAGATGGTATCATTAGCATCCTGCTTCCTTACTGCAGTGCTAGAGCTACACACTGAAGGGTTCTCCATTTACTCTGAGTTTAATGTTCTGTTCTACAGGTTGAGGTTCTGCTCGAGTTCTGAGTCGACGATGCTGGAATGAGAACACTGCTCTGAGAACGTCTTCAGCTCAGTAACCTGCTGAGTGACAGTAAGAGAACTGTGTACAAACTGAGCTAGAACAGTTCTAGATAAATGCATTCCAGAGAGGGTGTGGTGTTCTTCAGTCTCTCCAGATGTTCTGATGATCCTAAAGCTGCTGTTCTGTTTCAGGAACCTGGTTTCTGGATCTTCACCCCGTCCTGAAAACTGCCTGCTTCCTTATCTGTGCTGAAGAGTCCAGCCTAGAAGATCAGCCTGAGCCCTCCTTCATCTGACCTCCTGCCTCTGTGATTCCTTCCCACAATGCAAAGCTTCCACAGCTTCTTCCACTATTTTTCCACACGACACACCTTTTATGAATAAATTTGCATATGTAATGAGCTTGTAGCCAATTAGAGGTGGCAATTAAGACGAGTGTTTATAAGGCACGCGATGTGAGCGGTGTTCTCGATGATGGTGAGGACGAAAAAAAGAGGAAAATCTGAGATCTTTCCACCGTGATTGAGAAGACTGGTCCTGCAGAGTAAGTAGCAGCATCAGAACCAGAACCTCCAGCTTAACTGCTTCCAAAAAAATGCTGATTTTTAATTTCCTCATTTTTTTTCCCCTCCTTCTTCAGTTGTGGTACTGGTCTCCCTCGACCTCGGGCCCCGCCGACCCACACAGGGGTATCGGTGACGGCCTCTGGGCCCCGCCGACCCCCACAGGGGGATCGGTGACGGCCTGGGCCCCGCCGACCCCCACAGGGGGATCGGTGACGGCCTCTGGGCCCCGCCGACCCCCACAGGGGGATCAGTGGTTCCACCCAGGGCAGAGACTGAGGAGAAGTAAATCTGAGGTAGCCGATGTTCCCCACCTCCTGCAGAGAGTGGAGACCATGGCATGCTAAATGAGGTGTTACACCTCTAGCCCCACCCACAATGGGCGGGGCTTGCCGCATGCCAGTCTTGAGTTTACCCCAAACCCACCCACCCACACTGAGTGGAGAACGAGGGGAAACCGGCCCAGCCCAGATTTATAACTGTCACTAAGTTCTACTACAGATAAGACATTTACTACTGGGCTTCACACTGATGGTGACTTTTTGTCAGCTTCTGATTGGTTAATGAGGAAATATGCTAATAAACCGAGTTACCATCAACGTGAAGCCTGGAGCATCAAGCTAAGATGGACGGGAGAAGCAGTGACCTCTGTTTGACCATTTGGGGGCAGATTCAGAAGGGTTTACTTTCTGCTGTGCAGCTCAGTTTAACCCCACTGTAATAAAAACTGCAGGAGGGGAGATAAGCTCCTCCCACTCTGCACCCATGTGTTAGTACAGGCTGACCCACATCTGCAGCTGCTCTTCTCTCTCTAGGAGCTTCTAGGTAGTTCAGTGCTGGTGTTCAGGTTCAGGGTAAGTGCCGGTGACTCTAGGCTGATTACAGACAGCTGTTCAGACTCTTCTCTGATCAGTTTAACAGGAGAACTTCACTTCCTGTGGTCACTGACTTTCACACTGATGGTCAGCGTTGGTCAGGTGGTCTGGGTGAAACGGTCATTTCCCGAGTCAGTATGAAGTCTGGAGCTTCTGAAAGCTGAGTTTTTCCTCTTGTTAGTCAAACAGACTTTGGTAAAACTCCACTGGCAGGTGTTCCAGTACTAGTCTTCACCTTCATGGTAACCTTTGATCATCTCCCAGCTTACCTGATCTGTAAGGACCCATAAAGCATGAGGAGCATTCAGCATCCAGCCTTCATTCATCCTTCAGTGAAACAGCCCCCTGCACCACAGCGCCACCCCCAGGCTGTGATTGGAGACTGATTAGTGAGCAGCCTTCTGATCTACAGCAGCAGCTCCAGTGCTCCTCTGACTGTTAGATCCCAAACACTGCAGGAATGGATCCTATTTAACCCATTTAAGCCACATATTTGTGCAGATATTTGCATATATTATAATGTATATATGAATATATTAGCATGTATTTACATACTAAAATAAATAAAAATGAATGTAACCTGTATGTATTATCACACAGTTTAATCACAGTAATTTCATTGCAATGATCATTTTTTTTACACACACTGTGTTGACAAAAGTATGTGGACACCTGCTCACGCAACGTCCAAAATCAAGAGCGGTAGCCAGGAGTCTGTCCTCATTTACTGCAGTAACAGCCTCTACTCTTCTGGGAGGGCTTTACACTAGATGTTGGAACATTGCTGTGAGGAAATCTCATTGCATTCAACCTCCAGTGAAAGTATCAGTGAGGTCATGTCCACCCCTGCAACTCGTCCCAAAGGTTCTGGGAATCAGTGTATCAGAGCTGACTCCCCTCAGACACCCCCATCTCCTCAGATCTGATTCATTCATCAGTCTGATTCCTCTGATTCATCACTAAAACATGAAGACTGAAGCTCTTCTACCTGCAGTGTTTCTCCACTCTGGACTCCAAACCCATTCAGCTCTCACACCATCTCACCACCATGACATCTAGCTGTGACACATCAGCCAATCAGATGATAGCTCATCAGCCAATCAGGTGGTAGCTCATCAGCCAATCAGGTGAGGTGTTGGAGGAGCGTGTGTGTAAAGGACAGGAAGAAGAAGGGCTCCACAGTCAGGTAGGCTGCTCCAACTTTATAAAGGAGGGAAAATGTAAAGATCAGAACAAGGACAGGATCTTCAGCAGGTCCAGAGTCTCTCCCAGCTTCATCTCTAAACCTCTGGAGGAGAAACTGTTCACGCTTTAAACGTTAGTGTGGAGAACAGCAGCAGAACAGCACTGGAGCTGCTAGCATACATGCTAACAGTGTTAGCCTCCCAGCTAGCTAGCTAGGAAAGCTAAACTCCTGATTCTCAGTGAAAGGTTCAGGTCCATCAGGATGTCCGTCTCTGACTCCTGTGGGATTGTAGCTGAAGACGGATCCTTTTTAAAGTCTGTGGTTCTCGTGTTGGTGTTCTAGATACAGAGAACCGTCTTTGTTCCACCTGAGGCACCAGTGGAAGCTCAGCATCGTCTCTCACAGCTAGAGACTTTTCATTTGTAATAAACCTCACCTGCTGCTCCTGACGTTACAATGATCACATTAATAGACACTGTTGACAAAAGTATGTGGACACCTGCACATGCAAGGTCTAAAATCAACAGCAGCTGTCTTCAGCCACCAGAGGGCGCTGCTCACTATTACTGTTAATAATGAGTACTGCCCCCTTGTGGCGGAAGCCAGCTGCTCCAGATTAGACAGGCCCACAGCAGAGTTAGCTGTAGCACATGAGCTTACTGCAAGTGTTGATCTCCAAGGCTAGCTATCTAGTTAGCATTAGAGAAGGTGCTGATGGCTGGATGAGACTGGAGCTCAGAGCTGCTGATCAGATTTCTGAGTTTATGGTTGAATCCAGAGCAGAAGAGCAGGAACGGAGGGTGAAGATCTGGAAGTGATTCATCATGAACTTTTACAGTTAGATTGAGTTCATTAAAAGAATTTAGTGACCCTAAATAAAAGTGATCAGATCTAGACTGAGATCAGACTGCTCTGCTGGCGTCCGGTTATATATGGACATGTAAAACAGAAAGACCAGGATGTTCAAACTGACCCTTCTCAGCCTTTCTGGACTTGGATCAGTATCTTCTCAACACCAGCATCAGTTTCCTCTACTGTACTTTATCACATGCTGGAGTGAACGTTAGCATTAGCATTATGCTAAACCTGATCCAGCATCAGCCCAGTGCAAACTCCAGTACAATACCAGTTGCTTTCAGATGATCTGGAAACTGGAACACTTCTATTGTACTGGTGTGGAAATTCCAGTAGGAGCAAGTTGTAAAATGCAGCTGGTTCCAGTAGAATCCCACAGAAAGCATTAGCATTAGAAACCAGTAGCTCTACTGGGAATTCATTTCCTTACACAGCTTAAACCAGTTAAACCCACCAACCTCTACTGGATCAGTTCAGATTCCACACAACCAGCTGCATCCAGTAAAACCATTCTCAAGATTTAGCCAGTAGAGCTGCTCCACTGGAACCAACTGGCCTTTCTCCTAGGTTGTCATGGTTTTGCTGTAGTGTTGCTATAGTGATGCTATAAGCTTTCTGTAGTGTTGCTGTAGTGTTGCTATTGGCATTCTGTAGTGATACTATAGTGTTGGCATGGGCTTTCTGTGGTGTTGCTATAGTGATGTTAAGGGCTTTCTTTAGAGTTGCTATAGTGATGCTATGGGCTTTCTGTAGTGTTGCTATGGTGATGTTAAGGGCTTTCTGTAGAGTTGCTATAGTGTTGGCGTGGGCTTTCTGTAGTGATGGTATAGTGTTGCTATGGGCTTTCTGTAGTGATGCTTTAGTGATGCTATGGGCTTTCTGTAGAGTTGCTATAGTGATGCTATGGGCTTTCTGTAGTGTTGCTATAGTTATATTAAGGGCTTTCTGTAGAGTTGCTATAGTGATGTTAAGGGCTTTCTGTAGTTATGCTTTAGTGATGCTATGGGCTTTTAGTGGTGTTGCTATAGTGATGTTAAGGGCTTTCTGTACAGTTGCTATAGTGATGCTATGGACTTTCAGTGGTGTTGCTGTAGTGTTGCTATGGCTACTGTTATGTATAATCTGATCTGAACAGTTCTAGATAAATGCATTCCAGAGAGGGTGTGGTGTTTGAGTTCTTCAGTCTCTCCAGATGTTCTGATGATCCTAAAGCTGCTGTTCTGTTTCAGGAACCTGGTTTCTGGATCTTCACCCCGTCCTGAAAACTGCCTGCTTCCTCATCTGTGCTGAAGAGTCCAGCCTAGAAGATCAGCCTGAGCCCTCCTTCATCTGACCTCCTGCCTCTGTGATTCCTTCCCACAATGCAAAGCTTCCACAGCTTCTTCCACTATTTTTCCACATGACACACCTTTTCTGAATAAATTTGCATATGTAATGAGCTTGTAGCCAATCAGAGGTGCCAATTAAGACGAGTGTTTATAAGGCATGCGATGTGAGCGGTGTTCTCGATGATGGTGAGGACGAAAAAAAGAGGAAAATCTGAGATCTTTCCACCGTGATTGAGAAGACTGGTCCTGCAGAGTAAGTAGCAGCATCAGAACCAGAACCTCCAGCTTAACTGCTTCCAAAAAAATGCTGCTTTTTAATTCCCTCATTTTTTTTTTTCCTCTTTTCCTTGTTTCAGTTGTGGTTCTGCTCTCTCTTGGCCTCTGGGCCCCGCCGACCCCCGCAGAGGGATCAGTGACGGCCTCCGGGCCCCGCCGACCCCCGCAGGGGGATCAGTGACGGCCTCCGGGCCCCGCCGACCCCCGCAGGGGGATCAGTGACGGCCTCTGGGCCCCGCCGACCCCCGCAGGGGGATCAGTGACGGCCTCTGGGCCCCGCCGACCCCCGCAGGGGGATCAGTGACGGCCTCTGGGCCCCGCCGACCCCCGCAGGGGGATCAGTGGCGGCCTCTGGGCCCCGCCGACCCCCGCAGGGGGATCAGTGGTTCCACCCAGGGCAGAGACTGAGGAGAGGTAAATCTGGGGCAGCTGATATTCCCCACCTCCTGCAGGGGGGAGGGAGACCATGGCATACCAACAGAGGCATTACACCTCTAACCCCACCCACAGTGAGCAGGGCTTGCAGCATGCCAGTCTTGGGTTTACCCCACACCCACCCACACTGAGTGGAAAACGAGGAGAAGCCGGCCCAGCCCAGATTTATAACTGTCACTAAGTTCTACTACAGATAAGACATTTACTACTGGGCTTCACACTGATGGTGACTTTTTGTCAGCTTCTGATTGGTTAATGAGGAAATATGCTAATTAAATGAGTCACCATCAACGTGAAGCCTGGAGCATCAAGCTAAGATGGACGGGAGAAACAGTGTCCTCTGTTTGACCATTTGGGGGCAGATTCAGGAGGGTTTACTGTCTGCTGTGCAGCTCAGTTTAACCCCACTGTAATAAAAACTGCAGGAGGGGAGATAAGCTCCTCCCACTCTGCACCCATGTGTTAGTACAGGCTGACCCACATCTGCAGCTGCTCTTCTCTCTCTAGGAGCTTCTAGGTAGTTCAGTGCTGGTGTTCAGGTTCAGGGTAAGTGCCGGTGACTCTAGGCTGATTACAGACAGCTGTTCAGACTCTTCTCTGATCAGTTTAACAGGAGAACTTCACTTCCTGTGCTCACTGATGGTCAGCATTGTTCAGGTGGTCTGGGTGAAACGGTCATTTCCCGAGTCAGTATGAAGTCTGGAGCTTCTGAAAGCTGAGTTTTTCCTCTTGTTAGTCAAACAGACTTTGGTAAAACTCCACTGGCAGGTGTTCCAGTACTAGTCTTCACCTTCATGGTAACCTTTGATCATCTCCCAGCTTACCTGATCTGTAAGGACCCATAAAGCATGAGGAGCATTCAGCATCCAGCCTTCATTCATCCTTCAGTGAAACAGCCTCCTGCACCACAGCGCCACCCCCAGGCTGTGATTGGAGACTGATTAGTGAGCAGCCTTCTGATCTACAGCAGCAGCTCCAGTGCTCCTCTGACTGTTAGATCCCAAACACTGCAGGAATGGATCCTATTTAACCCATTTAAGCCACATATTTGTGCAGATATTTGCATATATTATAATGTATATATGAATATATTAGCATGTATTTGCATACTACAATAGCACATTTAAATGAATGTAAGCTGGATGTGAGTCAAACAGTTTATTCATGTTAAAATGATCACATTTACATACAATGTGTTGTCAAAAGTATGTGGACACCTGCTCATGCAACATCCAAAAATCAAGAGCCGTAATCTGGACCTACTTATTCTCCTCATTTACTGCACTAACAGCCTCTACTTTTCTAGGATGGCTTTGCACTGGATGTTGGTACATTACGGTGAGGACATTTGATTGTATTCAACCTAAAGTGAAGCTCAGCAGCGTCTCTCACAGCTAAAGACTTTCATTTGTAATAAACCTCAACTGCTGCTCCTGACGTCTCCAACACCACACGCCGTTAACAGTGAACAGTGCCCCCTGGTGACCAAAGCCAGCATCTCCAGATTAGACAGGCCCACAGCAGAGTTAGCTGTAGCACATGAGCTTACTGCAAGTGTTGATCTCCAAGGCTAGCTATCTAGTTAGCATTAGAGAAGGTGCTGATGGCTGGATGAGACTGGAGCTCAGAGCTGCTGCTCAGATTTCTGAGTTTATGGTTGAATCCAGAGCAGAAGAGCAGGAACGGAGGGTGAAGATCTGGAAGTGATTCATCATGAACTTTTACAGTTAGATTGAGATTATTAAAAGAATTTAGTGACCCTAAATAAAAGTGATCAGATCTAGACTGAGATCAGACTGCTCTGCTGGCGTCCGGTTATATATGGACATGTAAAACAGAAAGACCAGGATGTTCAAACTGACCCTTCTCAGCCTTTCTGGACTTGGATCAGCATCTTCTCAACACCAACACCTGTGGTGTTGCTATAGCCTTTCTGTAGTGATGCCAATGTGATGCTATAGGCTTTCTGTGGTGGGTTCTAGATAAATGCATTCCAGAGAGGGTGTGGTGTTTGATCTCTTCACTCTCTCCAGATGTTCTGATGATCCTAAAGCTGCTGTTCTGTTTCAGGAACCTGGTTTCTGGATCTTCACCCCGTCCTGAAAACTGCCTGCTTCCTCATCTGTGCTGAAGAGTCCAGCCTAGATGATCAGCCTGAGCCCTCCTTCATCTGACCTCCTGCCTCTGTGATTCTTTCCCACAATGCAAAGCTTCCACAGCTTTATCCACTTTTTTCTGCTTCACACACCCTCTCTGAATAAATTTGCATATGTAATGAGCTAATAGCCAATCAGATGTGCCAATTAAGATGATTTTTTATAAGGCATGTGATGTGAGCTGTGTTCTGGATGATACCAGCAAAGCCATTACTCCTCTAGCCTGACCCACAGTAGGCAGGGCTTCCCGCATGCCAGTATTGGGTTCCTCTCAAACCCACCTACACAGAGTAGAGAAACAGAAAAACTGGCCCTGACCCTAAGGTACACATCATACTACTGAGATTCACACTGATGGTGACCTTTGGTCAGCTTCTGATTAGATCATGAGGAAATATGCTAATTAAGCCGAGTTAATATCAACGTGAAGCCTGGAGCATCAAGCTAAGATGGACGGGAGAAGCAGTGACCTCTGTTTGACCATTTGGGGGCAGATTTAGGAGGGTTTACTTTCTGCTGTGCAGCTCAGTTTAACCCCACTGTAATAAAAACTGCAGGAGGAGAGATAAGCTCCTCCCACTCTGCACCCACGTGTTAGTACAGGCTGACCCACATCTGCAGCTGCTCTTCTCTCTCTAGGAGCTTCTAGGTAGTTCAGTGCTGGTGTTCAGGTTCAGGGTAAGTGCCGGTGACTCTAGGCTGATTACAGACAGCTGTTCAGACTCTTCTCTGATCAGTTTAACAGGAGAACTTCACTTCCTGTGGTCACTGACTTTCACACTGATGGTCAGCGTTGGTCAGGTGGTCTGGGTGAAACGGTCATTTCCTGAGTCAGCATGAAGTCTGGAGCTTCTGAAAGCTGAGTTTTTCCTCTTGTTAGTTA
Organism: Salminus brasiliensis; assembly: GCF_030463535.1. Lineage (NCBI taxonomy): Eukaryota > Metazoa > Chordata > Actinopteri > Characiformes > Bryconidae > Salminus > Salminus brasiliensis. The sequence goes on along the minus strand of NC_132895.1, from coordinate 32,116,398 downwards.
AACAGACTTTGGTAAAACTCCACTGGCAGGTGTTTCAGTACTAGTCTTCACCTTCATGGTAACCTTTGATCATCTCTCAGCTTACCTGATCTGTAAGGACCCATAAAGCATGAGGAGCATTCAGCATCCAGCCTTCATTCATCCTTCAGTGAAACAGCCCCCTGCACCACAGCGCCACCCCCAGGCTGTGATTGGAGACTGATTAGTGAGCAGCCTTCTGATCTACAGCAGCAGCTCCAGTGCTCCTCTGACTGTTAGATCCCAAACACTGCAGGAATGGATCCTATTTAACCCATTTAAGCCACATATTTGTGCAGATATTTGCATATATTATAATGTATATATGAATATATTAGCATGTATTTGCATACTACAATAGCACATTTAAATGAATGTAAGCTGGATGTGAGTCAAACAGTTTATTCATGTTAAAATGATCACATTTACATACAATGTGTTGTCAAAAGTATGTGGACACCTGCTCATGCAACATCCAAAAATCAAGAGCCGTAATCTGGACCTACTTATTCTCCTCATTTACTGCACTAACAGCCTCTACTTTTCTAGGATGGCTTTGCACTGGATATTGGTACATTACGGTGAGGACATTTGATTGTATTCAACCTAAAGTGAAGCTCAGCAGTGTCTCTCACAGCTAAAGACTTTCATTTGTAATAAACCTCAACTGCTGCTCCTGACGTCTCCAACACCACACGCCGTTAACAGTGAACAGTGCCCCCTGGTGACCAAAGCCAGCATCTCCAGATTAGACAGGCCCACAGCAGAGTTAGCTGTAGCACATGAGCTTACTGCAAGTGTTGATCTCCAAGGCTAGCTATCTAGTTAGCATTAGAGAAGGTGCTGATGGCTGGATGAGACTGGAGCTCAGAGCTGCTGCTCAGATTTCTGAGTTTATGGTTGAATCCAGTGCAGAAGAGCAGGAACGGAGGGTGAAGATCTGGAAGTGATTCATCATGAACTTTTACAGTTAGATTGAGTTCATTAAAAGAATTTAGTGACCCTAAATAAAAGTGATCAGATCTAGACTGAGATCAGACTGCTCTGCTGGCATCCGGTTATATATGGACATGTAAAACAGAAAGACCAGGATGTTCAAACTGACCCTGCTCAGCCTTTCTGGACTTGGATCAGCATCTTCTCAACACCAACACCTGTGGTGTTGCTATAGCCTTTCTGTAGTGATGCCAATGTGATGCTATAGGCTTTCTGTGGTGGGTTCTAGATAAATGCATTCCAGAGAGGGTGTGGTGTTTGAGTTCTTCAGTCTCTCCAGATGTTCTGATGATCCTAAAGCTGCTGTTCTGTTTCAGGAACCTGGTTTCTGGATCTTCACCCCGTCCTGAAAACTGCCTGCTTCCTCATCTGTGCTGAAGAGTCCAGCCTAGAAGATCAGCCTGAGCCCTCCTTCATCTGACCTCCTGCCTCTGTGATTCCTTCCCACAATGCAAAGCTTCCACAGCTTCTTCCACTATTTTTCCACACGACACACCTTTTCTGAATAAATTTGCATACGTAATGAGCTCATAGCCAATCAGATGTGCCAATTAAGATGATTTTTTACACCCACACAGTGTAGAGAAACAGAAAAACTGGCCCTGACCCTAAGGTACATGTCATACTACTGAGATTCACACTGATGGTGACCTTTGGTCAGCTTCTGATTGGATCATGAGGAAATATGCTAATTAAGCCGAGTTAACATCAACGTGAAGCCTGGAGCATCAACCTAAGATGGATGGGAGAAGCAGTGACCTCTGTTTGACCATTTGGGGGACAGGAGGGTTTACTTTCTGCTGTGCAGCTCAGTTTAACCCCACTGTAATAAAAACTGCAGGAGGGGAGATAAGCTCCTCCCACTCTGCACCCATGTGTTAGTACAGGCTGACCCACATCTGCAGCTGCTCTTCTCTCTCTAGGAGCTTCTAGGTAGTTCAGTGCTGGTGTTCAGGTTCAGGGTAAGTGCCGGTGACTCTAGGCTGATTACAGACAGCTGTTCAGACTCTTCTCTGATCAGTTTAACAGGAGAACTTCACTTCCTGTGGTCACTGACTTTCACACTGATGGTCAGCGTTGGTCAGGTGGTCTTGGTGAAACTGTCATTTCCTGAGACAGTATGAAGTCTGGAGCTTCTGAAAGCTGAGTTTTTCCTCTTGTTAGTTAAACAGACTTTGGTAAAACTCCACTGGCAGGTGTTTCAGTACTAGTCTTTACCTTCATGGTAACCTTTGATCATCTCCCAGCTTACCTGATCTGTAAGGACCCATAAAGCATGAGGAGCATTCAGCATCCAGCCTTCATTCATCCTTCAGTGAAACTGCCCCCTGCACCACAGCGCCACCACCAGATTGTGAATGGAGTAGCCTTCTGATCTACATTGATAGTTGACGATTAGTTCCACCACTGTGATCGGATTCATGCATCAGTCTAGTTCATCTGATTTCTCACTAAGGCTTGAACACTGAATCACGACTTTAGCTGATGTGATGTTTAATTGTGGTATAAAAATGAGAAAATATGCATATATTAAGCAGAATGAGGTGGGAACTCGGCAAGAAGCTAGTAAAGTGGGAAACTTGGGAATCAAGGTGAAACACAACTATGCCACTGCTGTCACAGTCACTGATGTCATATTCATGTTTATTTCATGTTTAATTATTTGTCCCCGCAATGAACTGGTGCCTTGTTCAGGGGTATTCCTGCCTTGGGCCCAATAATAAGCTCCAGATCCACTGTGACCCTGATTAGAAAGAAGTGGGAGAAAGATGGACAGATTCATAGTTACACACATGGACAAAATTGTTGGTACTCTTCGGTTAAGGAAAGAAAAAACTACAATGGTCACGGAAATAACTTAAATCTGACAAAAGTAATAATAAATAAAAATGCTATGAAAATTAACCAATGAAAGCCAGACAATGCTTCAACAGAATTATTTAAAAACTCATGAAACAGGCCTGGACAGAAATTATGGTACCCTAAACAACCTTTTGAGGCAATCACTGCATTCAAATGATTCCTGTAACTGTCAATGAGACTTCTGCACCTCTCAGCAGGTATTTTGGCCCATTCTTCATGAGAAAATTGCTCCAGTTGTCTCAGGTTTGAAGGGTGCCTTTTCCAGATGGCATGTTTCAGCTCCTTCCAAAGATGCTCAATAGGATTTAGGTCAGGGCTCATAGAAGGCCACTTCAGAACAGTCCAGGTTTTTCCTCTTAGCCATTCTTGGTTGTTTTTAGCTGTGTGTTTTTGGTCATTATCCTGTTGCAAGACCCATGACCTGAAACTAAGACCAAGCCCTTGATAGTCTTGAGATTTCTTTGTACCCTGCACAGACATAAGACACCCTGTGCCAGATGCAGCAAAGCAGCCCACGAACATTACAGAGCCTCCTCCATGTTTCACAGTAGGGACAGTGTTCTCTTCTTGATATGCTTCATTTTTAAATGTGTTACTTAATGTGATGCACATGTGTGTTTTAGGCAACATAATCAAGGGCAGAGAAGAAGACAAAAAGAAACAAAAAAATAAAAAAGAAATTTCAGAAGCAAATTCAAGATTTACAGATTCTGTTGAAGAAACAAATCCTAAAATCCCAATGTTCCTTCCTCTTACCTGATTATTTTCTTCTAAAAAATAAAGATAAATGACTTCTTTTTCCAATGTTTGGTCCATCATTTATCAATTTGTTCAATACATTACATGATGAATAAAATGATAAATTTCCAGTTTGAGTCTTCTTGAAAAGATAAAAATGGCGTAGCATCTTTTAGAAAAATACAACATGCAGGAATATATAGTGATTGTTTTAGTCATAAATATTAATTATTTGAACATGTAGTCAGCCATTTATTTAAAATAAACACAAATCAAAGGAATTAGTTGACATGTTTTTAAACATTCTTTTAAAATGTTGCATCAGTTTTGGATCTTCAGCTTAGAAACGTAAAAAAATAAATAAAGCTGCCTGAGATTGACCAATACATGTTTTGAATAGTTAAATGTGTGTTATTAGATTCAGAGTTGAAAAAAGATACAAAATTAGGTTTTAAAGAGTTATAACAAGCAAATGGTACCCATTGGGTGGAATGGTCCATTAATGATTCATGATGGGGAAAACACCAATGACAAATTCACCCAAACGTATTAAAATCTGTTTAGAATGAAGCTCTCCATTTTCCATATTTGGTAAGTGGAGTTGTTTGTGGTTCCACCCACATGAGTGTGTTGGCTGAGACGGATCTGACACTGAACCTCAGTATGAATGAGGTTCACACTCAACAGGCCTGGCTGTATTCAATCAACTCAGTCCCATCATCACTGCAATGTGGTTCATGTGTTGACTGAGTTACTAAAGGGGTGAATCCCCTTTCACAGCACTGTGTGTACATACAGTCCTATACAGTCAATGAAGGAACACTGGCCTGTGGCCTGACTCCACCCCTCCATTATGACATCACTGCAATTGTGACATCACAGCGGCCTCTATATATAAGGCGTGTTCTCCCTCACTGGTTCAGTTAGGATTCAGCAGGTCACGAGACAGTTGATTGCTACAGTCACATCGATGCTGATGTCATTTGGCTCGGTTCTAGAGCCACTTACATTAGAACCTGATAAACGGGTTCTAGAGCTGCTTCCCTCCCACACAGGATAAGGTAAGTACCAATTATTGATTACAGATCACAATTAAAGCACAAAGTTCTCCACAACACTAGAACCAGTGAATTGGAACGTTCTAGATAATGTTAATATTTTAATAGATTAGTTTGTTAGATAGTTTAGATTTGATGGGATAGGGTTACTTCACATGTATCAGAGAAGACACGTGCTTGCCCAGGAGCATTGCAAGTGATGGGGGGGACTCTTGGTGAGCGGGTGGGTTAGCTCAGTTAAACTAGGGAAAAATTGGTCTCTACATCAATCAGTCACAGCCTCAGTTTTTCCAACTGAAGCTGCAAAAGGTCAAAAGCAGATGTTCTGATCATTTCAGCATCTGAAGTGCTGTTTACCGGTGAGGTTCTGGTGAGGTGTGCAGAATATAAAGCATAAGAGAGTCAGAAACACTCTTAAACCCTCAAAATGAACCGTTCACCTACTGAACCCTCTAACGTTCTGCTCCACCTTCCATACACAGGGAAACAACATGAAAACCGACGGTCCTCTGAGAAGCTTGGGCTACGAGTTGGTGGGCAGCCTCGGTGAAGGGACTTTCGGCATGGTGAAACTGGCCACATCAGAAAGACACTCCGAACAGGTGGCCATTAAAATAATGAAGCCCCGAAGAAAAAATTCAAAATTCACTCGTAAATATCTGCCCCTGGAACTCGCCATCCTGAGAAGAGTGAGGCACCCTCACATAGTTCAGGTCCACGAAATCTTTCAGATGCCCAGCGGACAGGCTTACGTCGTGATGGAGGCTGCCACGACAAATCTCTTTCGAAAGGTCTGTGAGCTCTCCTTCATCCCCATGGACCAGGCCAGGACGTGGTTCTCTCAGCTCGTCTGTGCCGTGGTCTACCTGCACCAGCAGAACATCGCTCATCGAGACCTGAAGTGTATGAATGTTCTGCTGACGGCTGACAACCAAGTGAGGCTCACCGACTTTGGTTTTGGGCGATTTTACGAAGGCTTCCCCAAACTATGTCGGACATACATGTGCACTCCACTTTATGCTGCACCGGAGGTGCTTCTGCGTGTACCACATGATCCCATGAGGTCTGATGTCTGGAGTCTGGGCGTGATCTTCTACCACATGGTCACCGGGAGACTACCCTTCAAAGCCCCCAACAGGAAAAGACTCCCACTCCGCCAGCTCAGACCCCTGGAGTATCCCAGTAATGTGGAGGAGCCCTGTCGCGCCTTCATCTCGTACATGCTGCGCTACAATGCTCTCGTCCGGCCTTCGGCGACTAAGGTGGCCCAGCACCCTTGGCTGCAGACCAGCCAGGAGCCGTAAGTAAACCTCTGTGCTGGAGCTCCAGCATCAAGTTCCAGGTTTATATGTTCCTACAGGAGATTTACCTCTGATTTTCCATTTCAGGTTGCCGCACAGCTCCAGCAGTCTGGAGGTGCAGTCTGGGGTTCAATCCTCGAGCCGGTCTCTGTCTGTGAGAAGCTCTCCCTGTGTCTCTGAGCTACAGAAGAGGAACACCGTAAGTCATAGAGCACACCTCACAACATTACAACAGTTCCTTCAGATTCCCACATAATCAAACAGTGGAAACAGAGTCATTTAGAGTGAGGTTTGGTGGGTTTGGTGGGAAATGCTCCATTCAAGAGGAACCTACCCAGTCAGAACTGTCTACAGTGGTGGTGAATGCAATCAGACGTCTGAACCTCTAAAAGCTCCCTCACAGTAAGGTACGCTGGAATACGCTGCCTGGCGCCTGAGACACCGTTCTATCAGAGAAAATCGCATCTGTGCAGCAGTCATGGCGATGCCTGGTTCCGTTCACCACCACTGTACAGAAATACAAGTGGGGAACTGGTGGGGTCAAGGGTCCCATTGGTTCTTAACAACATTAGCTTCATGTAACGACATTCCAGCTGCCGTTCAGATCATGTTCAGGAATTTCCACCAGAGCGATTTGAAGCCAGACTGTTCAGGATACATCAGTAAAGGTCAGATTTGTGTGTAAATTCTATAACGACCCTTTCCTCTTCACCACAGGATCCAGATAAGGCCAGTCTGAGCAGAGCAGCGACACACTCCTCCAGCAGTCGCACTCCTCCAGAGACTTCCACAGCTCGTCCCTCTGCAGCAAGGTAAGATTCAGGATTACAGTTCACCCTGAAGTTTGGTTGTACTGTTCAGTCCAATACAGAGGTGTCAAACATACGGCCTGCGGACCGGAATCGGCCCGATTAAGGCTTAAGTTCACCATTAACCTCATTCCTGCTTCTGTACCATCTCCAGACGTATAGGCAGGTTCCTTGTGGTACCAGTTGAAGACCAGGACTCACTTCAGCAAACACAGGAAGTGTTTCAGACTTCTTCCTGTTTGAGCAGAGATGTAGACGGGACATCGTCATCTTCTAGCTCAGGAGATGGGCTGGAGTTTGTCACGTGTCGAGAGGTTCAGCCTGAGCCAGAACACGGCAGCAGTGGAGCTTGCCGAAGTGTGGAGGTCGTGGGGGAGGAGTGCGGCTGCTTCGGCTGTAGCTCGTTTTGCGCTGCAGCTAAAGCTTGCCTAGTGGCACCAATTGTAAAAGCCTCCCGCTCACTTCGAGAGAGGATGAGGAGGTTTTTCAGAGGTAAGTCTGTGGTGCGTCGCTCCTCCTCTCCTTCCCAGTAGGGTGTCCATCATCCTGCTGCCTCTGCTGAAGCTCCTGCTTGCTCGTGCGGAGCAAAGGCGTGACAGTGCAACTCCAGAAGTCCTGCTACCGCAGCCAACAGTGAAGAAGGGACCCAAGAGACAGAGGCTCCTCCAGTTTAAGGTATGGGAGTGGAGTGTTGAGGGACTGGGACAGCCCCAGATCTTTAAACTGCAAAATCACTTCAGATGATTGAGAAATGGTTCAGTTGCTCAGACTTTCTCTTATTGTCCCACAAACAGAACCTGATGATGAAGATGAAGAAGACGACCAAGAAGGGCTCATCCATCGAAGTCGTCTAATGTGGCTTCTGGTAACGACAACATCCCACTTTGTCTCTATCTGATCATTGATTCTACTGCTTTCCCGTTATCTATCAGTCTATCCGGTGTTGACCAGAGGAGGATGGGTTCCTCTTTTGAGTCTTGGTTCCTCTCAAGGTTTCTTCCTCTTAGCATGAGGGAGTTTTTCCTTGCCACTGTCGCCACTGGCTTGCTCAAAAGAGGCTCGGACCCGGATTTCTGTAAAGCTGCTTTGGGACGATACCTGTGGGTGAGATTCTAGAGAGAGTGCAATGCAGTGACTCTGTTGTTCTGCTGGGAGAATTCAGCGCTAATATGGGCAATAACTGGAAAACCTGGAGAGGAAGGATCAGGGGAACGGCCTGTCTGATCTGAACCCGAGCAGTGAGTTGTTATTGGACTTCTGTGCTGGTCATGGTTTGTCCGTAACAAACACCATGTTCAGACACAAGGTTGCTCACCTGTACTTGGTACCAGAGCAGCTTGGGCTTGGGTCATTTCATGTGTTTCAGACACTCGGGTAAAGAGAAGTGCCAAGCTGTGACCTGATCTTCATCCAGTGGTGAGTTGGATCGGGTGGTGGGGTAAACAGCCACACAGACCTGGTAGGCCCAAACAAGTAGTGAGGGTCTGCTAGGAAAGGCTGCCATCCACAATACGTTCCACTCCCATCTCCAAAAGAGCTTCTCACATGTTCTGGAGGAGGTTGGAAACATGGAATGGGAGTAGACCTGGTTTAAGACCTCCATCGAGGAAGCTGCTGTACATAGTTGTGTCCAGAAGCTTGCTGGTGCCCATTACAGTGGACGCCGAAGAACCTTTTGGTGTCCACCTGCGGTGAGGGAGGCCATCAGGTGGAAGAAAGAGACTTTCTGAGCTCGGTTGGGTCGGGGTACTCCCACTTCTGCTAATGGGTACCAGCAGGCAAAATAGGTAGCAGCTTTGGAAGTGGCAGAAGCAAAATCCAGAGAATGGGAGGAGTTCGGAGAGGCCGTGGAGAATGACTGTCAAGGATTTTCTGGAAAATGCTCCGACAACACAGATGAGGAGTGAGGGACACTGTGGAAACTGTGCTCAGTAAGGGTGGTGAACCTCTGAACTCTGTGGACGTTGTTGAGCACTGGAAGGAAAGTCTGGAGGATCTTCTAATCCCAAGGAAAATGCCTCAGGGTGGTGGTGGTCCCCATTTTCAAGAAAGGGGGCCAGAGAGTGTGTGCTTCACACTTCTCAGCCTCCCTGGGAAAGTTCATGTCAGGGTACCGGAAAGGAGAATCCGTCCGACAGTTAAACCTCAGATGCAGGAGGATCAGTGTGGGTTCTGTTCTGGTCGTGAAAAGGTGGACCAGCTCTGCTGTTTGCAGACATTGCCCTTGTGGCCTCTACGTGTCAGGGGCCTCCACCACACACTTGAAGGGTTTGCAGCTGAGTGTGAAGCGGTCAGTATGAGAATCAGCACCTCCAAGTCTGAGGCCATGGTAGTATCCCGGAAAAGGATGGCGTGCTTCCTCCAGGTAAAGTGCGTAGGCCAAGCCCAGGTGGAGGACTCTCGGGGATTTGTTGGCGAGTGATGGGAGAAGGGGTTGTGAGATCAGTGGTAGGTTAGGCGGCTGCAGTTGATCTATGTCCCCACCCTCACCTGTGGTCAGGAGGTTTGGGATTGCGGATACAGGCGGGTAGCTGGACTAATTCTTCATGGTGGAATGAGGAACTGTATTATCTGGAAGGGGCTTTAGGAAGGGGGTATCAGGGCTTGACCTATTGCCACCACGGCTGTGAGCTGGATCAAGCGGATGGAGAAGATGTATAGTTATGTCCTGAACGTCAGTTTAGCCATTAGAGAAATTTCTGAAATGACACTGTTAAGAAATAAAGCTTTGCTAAGCAGCTTCACCAGCCTGAGACGTTTCATCATTTTACCACAGAAAATATTCAGCATTTCTTTGGGATTTCTGGAAAATTAAGGTTCTAAAGAGAAAGCAGAACTTTTGTGTGCTCAGTTTAAATTCACCACTGCTAACACTAGAACTTTTAAATATATTTGTTTTGGTTAAGGCCACTTCTAACTTTATAACCTACCAACCATAAAGATCGGCCCACTAAAGCAAAGGCATTAGCTAGTTCTGTTGGCATAGGCCCCAATTATGCTAACTGGTAAATGGCGCATTGATAACACAAGCTTGCAGAATTAGCACAGTGAGAACTCATCAAAACCAGAATGCACGACACCAGGGACATGGGAAACATAAAAGTCAGAATGGTGGAGTATGAGGCTCTACATGAACAATTTATTGTGTCTTTACATTTCATCATGAAAAAAGCAGCAATTAAACACAGCCTATACTGAAAAGCCCAGTGTTGTCTGAGCAAACAGAAGCTGGATTATGAAGCTCTGCTGAACTGGATGTGTCTGGGATTTGTGAGACTACCAGGTAAGATGTTCGCCTAAAAGTGCAGTCAGTTAAGAATCTCATTAGAACCTCACCTCGCTTCACCGGAGATGAAGAACCGATTCATTTCTCTGGGTAAGGATGTTCTGCTGTATGTTTGTCCTCCACAAAATGCAGACGGGCATTTGGCTGGATAGATTAAGTTCCTTTAACCACAGAGGCAGGTTTAACTCAGGCTAAGACAGGCTAACTCCAGCTAGCAGGTTTAATTTAGGCTAGTAATAGCTAATAGTGTAATAGTTAGTAGTGAAGCAGAGTGCATGCTGACTATCTGAGGGTTGTTAGCAGGGTCGTTAGCAGTTCAGAAGACAGCATTATCTGCTACACAGGTAAATGTGTTTGTAGGTTTGTAAAACTGCAGCGCTATCATTAGCGTCCTGCTTCGCTACTGCAGTGCTAACACTACACACTGAAAGGTTCTCCATTTAATAGTTAGTTTAATGTTCTGTTCTGCAGGTTGACCTCCTGACTTCTTGATGTGTTGTCTGACGTCCCAGACATGACCAGGACACCAGCTGACCAGCTTCTAGGTGAGTAAAGTAAACTGAGATAGAATCAAACAGCAGGACAGGAGCTAAACCACTTAGCAACACCATAGCGATACCGTAGTAACCACCTACCACTACCCTCCAAACATCCACCTAAAGTCCAACAGAAACCATCCAGAAAAAGCAGGAGCAGATCTTCAGGTATCAGGATGTTAAATTTGTATGTTTTGCTCCAATCTTGTGCTCAGGTCAGAGGAGAGTCCACTCCTCCACCCACTGAGAGACACCAGCTCGAGGGACAAGGAGGCTCCCAGCAGGAAGGGCTCCCCCAAAGAGAGCAGAGACACAGAGAACTGACAGCTCACCAGCACTGAAACTATAACACACACTCCAACACACACCGTAACACACTGTACAACACAGCACTACACACACTTCTACATACAAACAACCCTACTAACACACACCTATGACCTCACCCTGACACACACCTACGACCCCACCCTGACATAGGCATAAGACCCTGACATCTAAGGAGAAGTTCAGGAAGCTCTCAGATTTGGCACAGAATCTTCTGCCCAACACTGACAGTTGATGGACTGGCATGAAGACTGTTCATGTAATCCAGCACAACATGAAAACACCACCTGTAGATATGATACAGTGACCACCCTACAGCATCCCAGAGGCCACGCTACAGCTAAAAACAGCCTCAGGCACTCAAATAGGATTGGTAAGAAGGCTCACAGCACACAGTATAAACCACTTTGATTGGTTCGAGGATAATTCAGTGAATGATTGAGCTGCTGTTCTTTAACCAAACCCCTTTCCCTTAAAAATGACCAGATAAATAGTTTTATTTGGGTCTTAATGGAAAACTGAAACTGTCCCGTTTTCCTATCCCAGATTCCCGTTGCCATACATTCCTTCCTGCAGCAGATGGAGGTCAACTCAACTCAAGCACCCAAGCTCAGAAATGATAGAGTGTGAGAGAGCGCGAGAGAGATGGACACTTACCTTCTGCACAATCCTTTTGGCTCGTGCTGAGTCATACAGCTCAAGCAGGCTCTCCTCGGGCCTCTGTCTCCTCCACCGGCCGCACCTACACCCATCCTGGTAGAAACCCACATTATTCTGGTCAGGAGATGAAGAACCAGCTCAACAGCCATTAGGAACATGACCGGCCAAAAGTCAAGAGCAAGAGCTACAGCGTGACGCCTGTCCGCCATCAGCTCAGCATCATGTAGTGGGCATCCTCCAGCCTGTTGTCCACCTGAAAGGGGATATTCCTCAGCATACAGACAGAGTGGACACTGTCTCACACAGTCTCAGTCACTCCCTCACCTCCACACTAAAAAAGGAATAAAAAGAAAGAAGCACAAAACCGTAGCAACTCTGCCGAAGTGTCTCTTTTAGGGTCACTTTGCTGATCTCAGGCCCGGATAAAAAAGGAGGCTGAGCATAGAGTAGCAGCTCCATCCCACATTACAGTCTTCTGAGTCAATCTGATAAGCTAACATTTAACAACACAGGACAAAACTGACTGACGTAATCTGAGTAAAACTGATTCTGTAATGTAGCTCCAGACAAAGCATTAAAGTCATGAAGTTATTTTGAGAAGCGTCGCCTGTTTCAGAGGCCAGAAAAGAAGAAGTTGATTTATTCAGAGTTTATTTGTAGTTCTGACACATTTAGGATGTTTTTTTACTCACTTTTTCTCTCCCACAACGTTTTTTCAGGCAAATGAACTATAATGCAAATTTGGCGATGACATCATTTAGCTACTTGTAGGACAGCCAATGACTTATAATTCTAAATCGAATTTGCAATTGTGGTATAAAAATGAGATCATGTACATATATGCCTCGTTGTTCCATTGAACTCCTCTCATTAAGATTCCCAAGCTGTTAAACCTTGGCTATTTTCGTTTTAAACCATTGTAAACTAAATTCGATCAGTAAATGAAGTTGTATTTACTAGTGGGACACTTGGAATTCTAAATGTGATGTGTAATTGTTTAATAATCAAAATAATAAATGAAAACAATCACACCTTTCATACGCTGTTTCAGCTCCATTGTGTCATGGTACGTTGCTTGGCAGTTCAATATAAGGAAATAAACAACTTGTAAGAATTGTAAATTACACTCGATCAGCCAGTAAGGTCGTATTTACACGTGGAAAACTCGCAAATCAAGATGAAACACGGGTTTACGAGGTGTGTCCCTCCTTGTTCCGCTGAGCTCCTCTCATTAAGATTCCTAAGCTGTTAAACCTTGTAAATTTCGTTTTAAAACACTGTAAACTGCATTCGATCATCGAGTGAGGTCGTATTTACTAGTGGGAAACTTGGAATTCTAAATGTGATGTGTAATTGTGGTATAAAAATGAGAAAATATACGTATTTCACGCAGAATAAGAGGTGAACTCAGAGAGGAGGTAGCAAATAATCAAATATACAAGAGGGAGCTGGCGGAGAAGGACAAGATGTAAAAAAACAAGCTAAAACTGAACTATTTGGTAGTAACAGTTTTACTTTTCGTCGAAGTCACATTCGAATAATATTAAAAATGATTTTCATAATAATAGTTAAGACAACACACTCACCTTTCACACGCTGGTTCCACGCCGATGGGTGATGATACGTTGCTAGAATGTTTAAAAGGGGAAAGAGACTATGTTTAAGACCTGTAAATTGCATTCGATCAGCCAGTTAGGACCAAGTCACAAGTGGGAAATTTAGGAAAACTCAGCGAGAAGATAGTAATGTATAACAGAATAAGCAGGGAGCTGGAGGAGTAGCACAAGATGTAAATAAAAAAGAATCAAATCGAGGTGTTAGAGTAGAGACAGTTTCACCTCTGTTCAAAAACACATTTTAATTATTATTTAAAAAATCATAATAAAAACACTCACCCAATCACACTTTTCATACGCTGCTCCGTCTCCATTGGGTCATGGTACGTTGCTTGACAGTTCAATAAAAGGAAATATACCATTTTACAGAATTTTAAAGTACACTCGATCCACCAGTAAGGTATTTACAGGTGGAAAACTCGCAAATCAAGATGAAACATGGGTTTAGGAGGTGTGACTTTGAGATGTTCCGCGGAGCTCCTCTCCTTAATATTCCTAAGCTGTTTAAACTGGAACATTTTCGTTTTAAACCATTGTAAACTGCATTCGATCAGTAAATGAGTTCGTATTTACTAGTTGGAAACTTTAAATTATAAATGTGATGTGTAATTGTGGTATAAAAATGAGAAAATATACGTATATCACGCAGAATAAGAGGTGAATTCAGAGAGGAGATAACAAAGAATAAAAGAGAAGAGGGAGCTGGCGGAGAAGCACAAGATGTAAACGAAAAAAACAGCTGAAACTGAGCTATTGGAGTAGTAACACTTTTACTTGTGGTCGAAAACACATTCTAATAATATTAAAAATAATAATCATAATAATAATTAACACAACAAACTCACCTTTCACACGCTGGTTCCGCACCGATGGGTGATGGTACGTAGCTAGAATGTTTAAAAGGGCAAATAGAATATGTTTAAGACCTGTAAATTGCATTGATCAGCCAGTTAGGACCAAGTCACAAGTGGGAAACTTGCGAGAACTCAGCGGGAAGGTAGTAATTAATAGAAGAATAAACAGTGAGCTGGAGGAGTAGCACAATATGTAAAGAAAAAAAATCAAATCGAGGTCTTGGAGTAAAGACAGTTTAACCTCTGTTCAAAAACACACTTTAATTATTATTAAAAAAATCATAATAAAAAAACCTAACCCAATCACACTTTTCATACACTGCTCTGTCTCCATTGGGTCATGGTACGTTGCTTGACAGTTCAATAAAAGGAAATATACCATTTGTAAGAATTTTAAATTACACTCGATCAACCAATAAGGTCGTATTTACACGTGGAAAACTCGCAAATCAAGATGAAACATGGGTTAAGGAGGTGTGTCTTTGAGATGTTCCGCGGAGCTCCTCTCCTTAACATTCCTAAGCTGTTTAAACTGGAACATTTTCGTTTTAAACCATTGTAAACTGCATTCGATCAGTAAATGAGTTCGTATTTACTAGTTGGAAACTTATAATTCCAAATCTAAGGTGTAATTGTGTTTTAAAAATGAGAGCATATACATATTTCACTCGTCGTTCCGCTGAGCTCCTCTCATTAAGATTCCTAAGCTGTTCAACTTTGGACATTTCGTTTTTAAACACTGTAAACTGCATTCGATCATCGAGTGAGGTCATATTTACTAGTGGGAAACTTGGAATTCTAAATGTGATGTGTAATTGTGGTATAAAAATGAGAATATTTACATGTATCAAGCAGAATGAGCGGTGAACTCAGAAGAGGTAGCAAAGAATAAAACATATAAGAGGGAGATGGCGAATAAGGACAAGACGTAGAAAAACAGCTAAAACTGAACTATTGGAGTAGTAACAGTTTGAGTTGTGGTCAAAATATTATTAAAAATAATAATCATAATAATAGTTAACACAACAAAACTCACCTTTCACACGCTGGTTCCGCACCGATGGGTGATGGTACGTTGCTAGATAGTTTAAAAAGGGGAAATAGAATATGTTTAAGAATTGTAAGTTACATTGATCAGCCAGATAGGACCAAGTCACAAGTGGGAAACTTGCCAGAACTCAGCGGGAAGGTAGTAATTGGTAAAAGAATAAACAGTGAGCTGGAGGAGAAGCACAAGATCTGAAGAAAAAAAGTCAAATCGAGGTCTTTTGGTAGAGACAGTTTCACCTCAGCGTACTTTTCATACACTGCTCCGTCTCCATTGTGTCATGGTACGTTGCTTGGCAGTTCAATAAAAGGAAATATACCATTTTACAGAATTTTAAAGTACACTCGATCCACCAGTAAGGTCGTATTTACACGTGGAAAACTCGCAAATCAAGATGAAACATGGGTTAAGGAGGTGTGACTTTGCGATGTTCTGCGGAGCTCCTCTCCTTAACATTCCTAAGCTGTTTAAACTGGAACATTTTCGTTTTAAACCATCGTAAACTGCATTCGATCAGTAAATGAGTTCGTATTTACTAGTTGGAAACTTATAATTCTAAGTCTGATATGTAATAGTGGTATAAAAATGAAAGCATATACATATGTCCCTCCTTGTTCCGCTGAGCTCCTCTCATTAAGATTCCTAAGCTGTTAAACCTTGTAAATTTCGTTTTAAAACGCTGTAAACTGCATTCGATCATCGAGTGAGGTCGTATTTACTAGTGGGAAACTTGGAATTCTAAATGTGATGTGTAATTGTGGTATAAAAATGAGAAAATATACGTATATCACGCAGAATAAGAGGTGAACTCAGAGAGGAGGTAGCAAATAATCAAATATTCAAGAGGGAGCTGGCGGAGAAGGACAAGATGTAAAAAAAAACAAGCTAAAACTGAACTATTTGGTAGTAACAGTTTTACTTTTCGTCCAAGTCACATTCGAATAATATTAAAAATGATTTTCATAATAATAGTTAAGACAACACACTCACCTTTCACACGCTGGTTCCGCGCCGATGGGTGATGATACGTTGCTAGAATGTTTAAAAGGGGAAAGGGACTATGTTTAAGACCTGTAAATTGCATTCGATCAACCAGTTAGGACCAAGTCACAAGTGGGAAACTTAATAAAACTTATTGAGAAGATAGTAATGTATAAAAGAATAAGCAGGGAGCTGGAGGAGTACCACAAGATGTAAATAAAAAGAATCGAGGTGTTAGAGTAGAGACAGTTTCACCTATGTTCAAAAACACATTTTAATTATTATTAAAAACATAAATAAAAACACTCACCCAATCACACGTTTCATACGCTGTTTCCGCTCTATCGGGTCATGGTATGTTGCTTGACAGTTCAATAAAAGGAAATATACCATTTGTAAGAATTTTAAATTACACTCGATCAACCACTAAGGTCGTATTTACAGGTGGAAAACTCGCAAATCAAGATGAAACATGGGTTTGGGAGGTGTGCCTTTGAGATGTTACGCGGAGCTCCTGTCCTAAATATTCCTAAGCTGTTTAAACTGGAACATTTTCGTTTTAAACCATTGTAAACTGCATTCCATGAGTAAATGAGGTCGTATTTACTAGTTGGAAACTTTAAATTATAAATGTGATGTGTAATTGTGGTATAAAAATGAGAAAATATACGTATATCACGCAGAATAAGAGGTGAACTCAGAGAGGAGATAGCAAAGAATAAAACAGAAGAGGGAGCTGGCGGAGAAGCACAAGATGTAAAAGAAAAAAACAGCTGAAACTGAGCTATTGGAGTAGTAACAGTTTTACTTGTGGTCGAAATCACATTCTAATAATATTAAAAATAATAATCATAATAATAATTAACACAACAAACTCACCTTTCACACGCTGGTTCCGCACCGATGGGTGATGGTACGTTGCTAGAATGTTTAAAAGGGCAAATAGAATATGTTTAAGACCTGTAAATTGCATTGATCAGCCAGTTAGGACCAAGTCACAAGTGGGAAACTTGCGAGAACTCAGCGGGAAGGTAGTAATTAATAAGAATAAACAATGAGCTGAAGGAGTAGCACAATATGTAAAGAAAAAAAATCAAATCGAGGTCTTGGAGTAAAGACAGTTTAACCTCTGTTCAAAAACACACTTTAATTATTATTAAAAAAAATCATAATAAAAACACTCACCCAATCACACTTTTCATACGCTGCTCCGTCTCCATTGGGTCATGGTACGTTGCTTGGCAGTTCAATAAAAGGAAATATACCATTTGTAAGAATTTTAAATTACACTCGATCAACCAGTAAGGTCGTATTTACAGGTGGAAAACTCGCAAATCAAGATGAAACATGGGTTTAGGAGGTGTGTCTTTGAGATGTTCCGCGGAGCTCCTCTCCTTAATATTCCTAAGCTGTTTAAACTGGAGCATTTTCGTTTTAAACCATTGTAAACTGCATTCGATCAGTAAATGAGTTCGTATTTACTAGTTGGAAACTTATAATTCCAAATCTGAGGAGTAATTGTGTTATAAAAATGAGAGCATATACATATTTCACTCGTTGTTCCGCTGAGCTCCTCTTATTAAGATTCCTAAGCTGTTCAACTTTGGACATTTCGTTTTTAAACACTGTAAACTGCATTCGATCATCGAGTGAGGTCATATTTACTAGTGGGAAACTTGGAATTCTAAATGTGATGTGTAATTGTGGTATAAAAATGAGAATATTTACATGTATCAAGCTGAATGAGCGGTGAACTCAGAAGAGGTAGCAAAGAATAAAACATATAAGAGGGAGATGGCGAATAAGGACAAGACGTAGAAAAACAGCTAAAACTGAACAATTGGAGTAGTAACAGTTTGAGTTGTGGTCAAAATATTATTAAAAATAATAATCATAATAATAGTTAACACAACAAAACTCACCTTTCACACGCTGGTTCCGCACCGATGGGTGATGGTACGTTGCTATATAGTTTAAAAAGGGGAAATAGAATATGTTTAAGAATTGTAAATTACATTGATCAGCCAGATAGGACCAAGTCACAAGTGGGAAACTTAGGAAAACTCAGCGAGAAGATAGTAATGTATAAAAGAATAAGCAGGGAGCTGGAGGAGTAGCACAAGATGTAAATAAAAAAGAATCAAATCGAGGTGTTAGAGTAGAGACAGTTTAACCTCTGTTCAAAAACACACTTTAATTATTATTTAAAAAATCATAATAAAAAAACCTAACCCAATCACACTTTTCATACACTGCTCTGTCTCCATTGGGTCATGGTACGTTGCTTGACAGTTCAATAAAAGGAAATATACCATTTGTAAGAATTTTAAATTACACTCGATCAACCAATAAGGTCGTATTTACACGTGGAAAACTCGCAAATCAAGATGAAACATGGGTTAAGGAGGTGTGTCTTTGAGATGTTCCGCGGAGCTCCTCTCCTTAACATTCCTAAGCTGTTTAAACTGGAGCATTTTCGTTTTAAACCATTGTAAACTGCATTCGATCAGTAAATGAGGTCGTATTTACTAGTGGGAAACTTGGAATTCTAAATGTGATGTGTAATTGTGGTATAAAAATGAGAAAATATACGTATTTCACGCAGAATAAGAGGTGAACTCAGAGAGGAGGTAGCAAATAATCAAATATACAAGAGGGAGCTGGCGGAGAAGGACAAGATGTAAAAAAAATAGGCTAAAACTGAACTATTTGGTAGTAACAGTTTTACTTTTCGTCGAAGTCACATTCGAATAATATTAAAAATGATTTTCATAATAATAGTTAAGACAACACACTCACCTTTCACAAGCTGGTTCCGCGCCCATGGGTGATGATACGTTGCTAGAATGTTTAAAAGGGGAAAGAGACTATGTTTAAGACCTGTAAATTGCATTCGATCAGCCAGTTAGGACCAAGTCACAAGTGGGAAACTTAGGAAAACTCAGCGAGAAGATAGTAATGTGTAACAGAATAAGCAGGGAGCTGGAGGAGTAGCACAAGATGTAAATAAAACGAATCGAGGTGTTAGAGTAGAGACAGTTTCACCTATGTTCAAAAACACATTTTAATTTTTATTAAAAACATAAATAAAAACACTCACCCAATCACACGTTTCATACGCTGTTTCCGCTCTATCGGGTCATGGTATGTTGCTTGACAGTTCAATAAAAGGAAATATACCATTTGTAAGAATTTTAAATTACACTCGATCAACCACTAAGGTCGTATTTACAGGTGGAAAACTCGCAAATCAAGATGAAACATGGGTTTAGGAGGTGTGTCTTTGAGATGTTCTGCGGAGCTCCTCTCCTTAACATTCCTAAGCTGTTTAAACTGGAGCATTTTCGTTTTAAATCATTGTAAACTGCATTCGATCAGTAAATGAGGTCGTATTTACTAGTTGGAAACTTATAATTTCAAATCTGAGGTGTAATTGTGGTATAAAAATGAGAGCATATACATATTTCACTCGTTGTTCCGCTAAGCTCCTCTCATTAAGATTCCTAAGCTGTTCAACTTTGGACATTTCATTTTTAAACACTGTAAATTGCATTCGATCATCGAGTGAGGTCATATTTACTAGTGGGAAACTTGGAATTCTAAATGTGATGTGTAATTGTGGTATAAAAATGAGAATATTTACATGTATTGTGAATTTCCCCACTGCGGGACTAATAAAGGATTATCTTATCTTATCTTATCTTATGTATCAAGCAGAATGAGCGGTGAACTCAGAAGAGGTAGCAAAGAATAAAACATATAAGAGGGAGATGGCGAATAAGGACAAGACGTAGAAAAACAGCTAAAACTGAACTATTGGAGTAGTAACAGTTTGAGTTGTGGTCAAAATATTATTAAAAATAATAATCATAATAATAGTTAACACAACAAAACTCACTTTCACACGCTGGTTCCGCACCGATGGGTGATGGTACGTTGCTAGATAGTTTAAAAAAGGGGAAATAGAATATGTTTAAGAATTGTAAATTACATTGATCAGCCAGATAGGACCAAGTCACAAGTGGGAAACTTGCCAGAACTCAGCGGGAAGGTAGTAATTGGTAAAAGAATAAACAGTGAGCTGGAGGAGAAGCACAAGATCTAAAGAAAAAAAGTCAAATCGAGGTCTTTTGGTAGAGACAGTTTCACCTCAGCGTACTTTTCATACGCTGCTCCGTCTCCATTGTGTCATGGTACGTTGCTTGGCAGTTCAATAAAAGGAAATATACCATTTTACAGAATTTTAAAGTACACTCGATCCACCAGTAAGGTATTTACAGGTGGAAAACTCGCAAATCAAGATGAAACATGGGTTAAGGAGGTGTGTCTTTGAGATGTTCCGCGGAGCTCCTCTCCGTAACATTCCTAAGCTGTTTAAACTGGAACATTTTCGTTTTAAACCATTGTAAACTGCATTCGATCAGTAAATGAGGTCGTATTTACTAGTGGGAAACTTGGAATTCTAAATGTGATGTGTAATTGTGGTATAAAAATGAGAAAATATACGTTTATCACGCAGAATAAGAGGTGAACTCAGAGAGGAGATAGCAAATAATAAAATATACAAGAGGGAGCTGGCGGAGAAGGACAAGATGTAAAAGAAAAACAAGCTAAAACTGAACTATTTGGTAGTAACAGTTTCACTTGTCGTCGAAGTCACATTCGAATAATATTAAAAATGATTTTCATAATAATAATTAACACAACACACTCACCTTTCACACGCTGGTTCCGCGCCGATGAGTCATGGTACGTTGCTAGAATGTTTAAAAGGGGAAAGAGACTATGTTTAAGAATTGTAAATTACATTGATCAGCCAGTTAGGACCAAGTCACAAGTGGGAAACTTATTAAAACTTAGCGAGAAGATAGTAATGTATAAAAGAATAAACAGGGAGCTGGAGGAGAAGAACAAGATGTAAATAAAAAAGAATCAAATCGAGGTGTTAGAGTAGAGACAGTTTCACCTCTGTTCAAAAACACATTTTAATTATTATAAAAAAAATAAATAAAAACACTCACCCAATTACACCTTTCATACGCTGCTCTGTCTCCATTGGGTCATGGTACGTTGCTTGGCAGTTCAATAAAAGGAAATCTACCATTTGTAAGAATTTTAAATTACAATCGATCCACCAGTAAGGTCGTATTTACACGTGGTAAAACTCGCAAATCAAGATGAAACATGGGTTTAGGAGGTGTGACTTTGAGATGTTCCGCGGAGCTCCTCTCCTTAACATCCCTAAGCTGTTTAAACTGGAACATTTTCGTTTTAAACCATTGTAAACTGCATTCGATCAGTAAATGAGGTCGTATTTACTAGTTGGAAACTTATAATTCCAAATCTAAGGTGTAATTGTGGTATAAAAATGAGAGCATATACATATTTCACTCGTTGTTCCGCTGAGCTCCTCTCATTAACATTCCTAAGCTGTTCAACTTTGGACATTTCGTTTTTTAACACAGTAAACTGCATTAGATCATTGAGTGAGGTCATATTTACTAGTGGGAAACTTGGAATTCTAAATGTGATGTGTAATTGTTTAATAATCATAATAATAACTGAAAACAACCACACCTTTCATACGCTGCTCTGTCTCCATTGGGTCATGGTACGTTGCTTGGCAGTTCAATAAAAGGAAATATACCATTTGTAAGAATTTTAAATTACACTGGATCAACCAGTAAGGTCGTATTTACAGGTGGAAAACTCGCAAATCAAGATGAAACATGGGTTTAGGAGGTGTGTCTTTGAGATGTTCTGCCGAGCTCCTCTCCTTAACATTCCTAAGCTGTTTAAACTGGAGCATTTTCGTTTTAAACCATTGTAAACTGCATTCGATCAGTAAATGAGGTCGTATTTACTAGTTGGAAACTTATTATTCCAAATCTGAGGTGTAACTGTGGTATAAAAATGAGAGCATATACATATTTCACTTGTTGTTCCGCTGAGTACAGCCCTCTGCTGTACTCGCTGTACACCTCAGACTGCAAAGCCACTTCCAGCTCCACCAACATCATTAAGTTTGCTGACGACACAGTTGTGGTGGGCCTGATCTCAGGAAATAAGGAGAAGGCCTACCTGGAAGAGATTAGAACCCTGGAGAACTGGTGCCAGGATAATAATCTCCAGCTAAATGCCAGCAAAACGAAGGAGCTGATTGTGGACTTTAGCAGGAAACAGCAGAGGAGCTATCAGCCTGTCCACATCAGTGGAACGGCGGTGGAAAGGGTAGAAAGCTTCAAATACCTTGGAGTGACCATCTCTCAGGACTTGTCATGGAGTTGCCACATCAACACCACAACGAAGAAGGCTCGTCAGCGCCTATACCACCTGAGACGACTGAGGGACTTCAGACTGCCCTCCAAGGTACTACGATCCTTCTACTCCTGCACCATCGAGAGCATCCTCACAGGGAACATCACAGTCTGGTTTGGGAACAGCAAAAAGCAGGACAGGACAGGCAAGCGCTACGACGAGTGAGACGTTCAGCAGAGCGAATCACTAGGATGGAGTTTCCTGACCTTTCGTTTTTAAACACTGTAAACTGCATTAGATAATCGAGTGAGGTCATATTTACTAATGGGAAACTTGGAATTCTAAATGTGATGTGTAATTGTGGTATAAAAATGAGAATATTTACATATATCACGCAGAATGAGCGGTGACTTCAGAAGAGGTAGCAAAGAATAAAACACACAAGAGGGAGATGGCGAATAAGGACAAGACGTAGAAAAACAGCTAAACTGAACTATTGGAGTAGTAACAGTTTGAGTTGTGGTCAAAATATTATTAAAAATAATAATCATAATAATAGTTAACACAACAAAACTCACCTTTCACACGCTGGTTCCGCACCAATGAGTCATGGTACGTTGCTAGATAGTTTAAAAAGGGGAAATAGAATATGTTTAAGAATTGTAAATTACATTTATCAGCCAGATAGGACCAAGTCACAAGTGGGAAACTTGCCAGAACTCAGCAGGAAGGTAGTAATTAATAAAAGAATGAACAGTGAGCTGGAGGAGAAGCACAAGATCTAAAGAAAAAAAATCAAATCGAGGTGTTAGAGTAGAGACAGTTTAACCTCTGTTCAAAAACACACTTTAATTATTATTTAAAAAAATCATAATAAAAAACCTCACCCAATCACACGTTTCATACACTGCTCCGTCTCCATTGTGTCATGGTACGTTGCTTGGCAGTTCAATAAAAGGAAAAATACCATTTGTAAGAATTTTAAATTACACTCGATCCACCAGTAAGGTCGTATTTACAGGTGGAAAACTCACAAATCAAGATGAAACATGGGTTTAGGAGGTGTGTCTTTGAGATGTTCTGCGGAGTTCCTCTCCTTAACATTCCTAAGCTGTTTAAACTGGAACATTTTCGTTTTAAACCATTGTAAACTGTATTCGATCAGTAAATGAGGTCATATTTACTAGTTGGAAACTTGGAATTCTAAGTCTGATATGTAATTGTGGTATAAAAATGAGAGCATATACATATTTCACTCGTTGTTCCGCTAAGCTCCTCTCATTAAGATTCCTAAGCTGTTCAACTTTGGACATTTCATTTTTAAACACTGTAAATTGCATTTGGTCATCGAGTGAGGTCATATTTACTCACTCGGGAAACTTGGAATTCTAAATGTGATGTGTAATTGTTTAATAATCATAATAATAACTGAAAACAACCACACCTTTCAAACGCTGCTCTGTCTCCATTGGGTCTTGGTACGTTGCTTGGCAGTTCTACGAAAGAAAATATACCATTTGTAAGCATTTTAAATTACACTCGATCATTCAGTAAGGTCCTATTAACACGTGGAAAACTCGGAAATCAAGATGAAACACGGGTTTACGAGGTTTGTCTTTGCCTTGTTCTGTGGAGCTCCTCTCTGTAACATTCCTAAGCTGTTAAACCTTGGACATTTCGTTTTTAAACACTGTAAACTGCATTCGATCAGTAAATGAGGTCGTATTTACTAATGGGAAACGTGGAATTCTAAGTCTGATATGTAATTGTGGTATAAAAATAAGAGCATATACATATTTCCCTCCTTGTTCCGCTGAGCTCCTCTCATTAACATTCCTAAGCTGTTCAACTTTGGATATTTCATTTTTAAACACTGTAAACTGCATTCGATAATCGAGTGAGGTCATATTTACTAGTGGGAAACTTGGAATTCTAAATGTGATGTGTAATTGTTGTATAAAAATGAGAATATTTGCATGTATCAAGCAGAATGAGCGGTGAACTCAGAAGAGGTAGCAAAGAATAAAACACATAAGAGGGAGATGGAGTACTGAACTATTGGAGTAGAAACAGTTTGACTTGTGGTCAAAATCACATTCTAATATTATTAAAAATAATAATCATAATAATAGTTAACACAACTAACTCACCTTTCACACGCTGGTTCCGCACCGATGGGTCATGGTAGGTTGCTAGAATGTTTAAAAAGGGGAAATAGAATATGTTTAAGAATTGTAAATTACATTCAATCAGCCACATAGGTACAAGTTACAAATGGGAAACTTTGGATTAAAGATAAAATACGGATTCCAGATCAAATAAAAACAGATGTAATGCGTAATTGTGGTATAAATATATACACACACACATACACACACACACACACACACACATACACACACACACTCACACACACACTACAATCTAAACAGCTCACTTTTGGGTGTTTAATTTACACCATGTCCTTCTCCTCCTGTTTTTTGCTAGGTGGTTGCTATGGTGTTGCTACTGTATTTGGCCACTATCACATTATCACAGGTGTTTGCTAGAGTGTTGATATGCAGTTGCTACAGTATCCCAAGCAGTTACTATGGTTCTACATATCACTATAAAATCCAAAAGAACCACTTCAATGATGGAAGGTCTTTTGTATATAAGTCTTCTTTACAGCACCGGAAAGGGTTCTACTACTGTTGCCAACCCACTGTTCAGTTCTCATGATATTACCCATAAGAACATCTGGGCAGATATTGATGTATTTTCTTGTAACTGCAGGAGAGGACCTGAAAATGTGAAGGGTGGGGGGAGGTGTATGGGTGGGGTAACTGGTGATGAATGTTGGGGATGAAATGGATCAACATCAGGAGAAAGTGGGTATTGTGTGAATATGCAGGAGCCTTTAAAGACCAATTGAAGAAGATCTGCAACAATCTGAGCCTTTAGACTCCAGAGGGCTAATATAAAGGAACTAAGGGGCAACACATGCACCACAAAGTCCAGCTTCAGTCACAGTGAAACCACATTGCACTGTGTCCTGTTTACTCTGTTTACTCTGTTTAATTACACACATTTCAGATTAGTGAAACTGTCCATAATTTTAAATGTAGTAAATGTAAAATGTATCTAAGGACAAATCTGAAGACCCATATTTCTTCCAGAATTGCAGAAGTTATTAAAATCTAATATAATATGATGTTTCTATAATAATATGTAATACAGTAATCTTTAAGCTTTTGGAAGTAGGGAAGTTATAGTGTATTTAGAACGAAACACTGGTTTTATGACCCTGGTTTTCCTCAAGGTTACCAGGTCATACTGGTGAAGGACGCTGTCCTTCCTTATGATCAATAAAAGCTGAAAATGAAGCAGAAAGGTTCAGAGTACAAACTAAAGTCCATCCAAAGTGGAATTCCGAGCCCTCGTTCCTGAAATCATCAGCGGGACAAACTACTGAGAACTGATCCTGACTCCCGTTATCTGTTCAAAGCAAACAGATGAGGTACTGAACCAACAGGTGTCCAAGAATTCCCTACACTAAAGCCAGGAAAGCCACTCATGGGGCAACAGGGAGTGTCAGGGAAGGCAGCATTCCGTGTCCATAGCGACCCTTCCGCTGTGATGTCACAGTAGATCAGAGCTCAGAGTGTGTGAGGTCACAGTGCGAGAGGGGCGTGGAGGTTCCGTCCACTGGGCTCTTTCCCTCATCCTGTGTTCAGACATCGGAGAGGACAGCTGCACCAATGAGCTGCCTGCAGTCCTTGTGCTGCTGCAACTGCAGCGGCGAGTTGGACGACTTGGACACAGAGAGGCCGCGGAGGGAGGAGAAAGCGGCGGAGAAAAGAGCGGGAAAAAAGAAAAAGACAGAATGGTGGAGGAGATGGAGGAAACGCTGGAGGGTTGAGCAACAGGGACTCTCCATCAGCACATCTGCAGGGACGGTGGAGTACGTGGAGACTCCACTTGGAGATGTGACCAGTACCAGGCAGATGGTGGACGACCTCGCCAGTCACACTGATGAGGCACTCAGCACCAGCAGCCAGTCACTGAGTGAGTACATGAGTGTCAGTGATGGAGCTTCATTCATATGCTTTCCTGTTTTACCCTCAACACATCTTCAACATCCTAAGTGACAGGAAGCAACCCCTCCATGCTCCGCCCACAAAAGCATTTGTTGCTAGGTTGGACAGGGCTCCTGATATGTGGTCAGTGGGGTGAAATTGTTTTTGCTAGGTGGTTGCTATGGTGTTGCTACTGTGTTTGGCCACTATCACATTATCACAGGTGGTTGCTACAGTGTTGATAAGCAGATGCTACACTATGGTTGTACATATCACTATAAAATCCAAAAGAACCACTTCAATGATGGAAGGTCTTTTGTATATAAGTCTTCTATACAGCACCTGAAAGGGTTCTACTACTGTTGCCAACCCACTGTTCAGTTCTCATGATATTACCCATAAGAACATCTGGGCTTTATTTTTTTTACTGGGATTTATTTACTTGTAACTGCAGGAGAGGACCTGAAAGTGGACGACGCTCCAGCAGAGGACGACAGGGCTGTTGAGCATCCTCCTGAGAATGACAGGGTCTCACTGGACGCAACAATGACACCAGCTGACCAGATTCCAGGTGAGTAAACTTAGATAGAATCAAAACCTAATAAGAACATCTGGGCAGATGTTGATGTATTTTCTTGTAACTGCAGGAGAGCACCTGAAGGTGGAGGACGCTCCAGTCATGTCCAACAGGGCTGTTGAGCATCCTCCAGAGGATGGTACAGTCTCACTGGAAGTGATAAGGACAGCAGGTGACCAGATTCCAGGTAAGTAAACTGAGACAATCAATCAATCAAACAAAAAAGACCCATGAGAACATCTGGACAGATGTTGATTCATCATCTTGTCTCTGCAGGAGAGGACCTGAAAGTGGAGGACGCTCCAGCCGAGGACGACAGGGCTGTTGAGCATCCTCCAGAGGATGACAGGGTCTCCCTGGCTGCAATAATGACACCAGCTGACAAGATTCCAGGTGTGTAAACTTTGATAGAATCAATGAATCAACCAAAAAAGACCCATAAGAACATCTGGGCAGATGTTGATTCATCATCTTGTCTCTGCAGGAGAGGACCTGAAGGTGGAGGACACTCCAGTCATGTACGACAGGGCTGTTGAGCATCCTCCAGAGGATGATACGGTCTCACTGGATGGACTGAGGACAGCAGGTGAGCAGCTTCCAGATAAGTAAACTGAGACAGAACCAATCATTTGAACAAAAAAGACCCATGAGAACATCTGGGCAGATGTTGATGTATTTTCTTGAAACTGCAGGAGAGGACCTGAAAGTGGAGGATGTTCTAGCTGAGGATGACACGGCTGTAGAGCATCCTCCTGAGTATGATACAGTCTCACTGGAAGTGATGAGGATGGCAGGTGACCAGCTTCCAGGTAAGTGAACTAAGACAAAATTAATCAATCAAACAAACAAACAAAAAAAAGAGAACATCTGGGCAGATGTTGTTTCATATTCTTGATACTGCAGGAGAGGACCTGAAGGTGGAGGACGCTCCAGCCGAGGACAAAGCTGTTGAGCATCCTCCTCAGGATGATACGACCTCACTGGATGCACTGAGGACACCAGTTAAGCAGCTTCCAGGTAAATAAACTGAGACAGAACCAATCATTTGAACAAAAAAGACCTAATAAGAACATCTGGGCAGATGTTGATGTATTTTCTTGAAACTGCAGGAGAGGACCTGAAGGAGGACAACGCTCCAGCAGAGGACAAGACTGTTGAGAATCCTCGTGAGGATGACAGGATCTCACTGGACGCGATATCGACAACAGCTGACCAGACCCCGGGTGAGTAAACTTAGATAGATTCAATGAATCAAACAAAAAAGACCTAATAAGAACATCTGGGCAGATGTTGATGTATCTTCTTGTAACTGCAGGAGAGGACCTGAAGGTGGAGAACGCTCCAGCCGAGGGCAAGGCTGTTGAGCATCCTCCTCAGGATGATACGACCTCACTGGATGCACTGAGGACACCAGTTGAGCAGCTTCCAGGTAAATAAACTGAAGTAAATCAGTCAATCGAACTAAAAAGACCTATAAGAACATCTGGTCAGATGTTGATGCATTTTTTTGTAACTGCAGGAGAGGACCTGAAGGTGGAGGAAGCTCCAGCCGATGAAGAAAGTGCTGTGGAGCATCCTCCAGAAAATAAGGCTGAGACTCAACCTTCCAACCTACATGAACAAGAAGAGGAAGAGACAATCCAGCCAGAGGCCCAGAGACCCTTCGAAGAAGCAATCACTGCTCAGCCCCTTCAGCAGACGAGGGCAGAGCATGATGAAGACAACATCCAAAGAGAACAGGTACGAAGACCAGGAATCCCAATCTGCAGCCATCAGTGTCTGAAGGTTCCTGCAAGAGCTTATAGACTAACAAGGGAACCTCCAATTCCCTCATGATTTTAGCAACTAAAAACTCTACTCTTTGAGTGTCCTATTGGATACACCACTTAGCAACCCCACATCAATAAAACAGAAAACATTTAGAACCACATAGAAAATATCTCCAAGACTCTAGAGACCATTAGAAACACCATTCTGAACACTTGGCACTAACCTACCAACACAAATCTGACGTTCTATAGACACCATCTAGAAGATCCAGGAAAAGATCTTCAAGTATCATGATATTAAATTTGTGTTTGTGCTCCAGTCTTGTTCTCAGGTCAGAGGAGGGTCCTCTCCTCCACCCACCCAGAGTAACGGTGATGAGGGACGAGGAGGAGAATGCAGTGAGAGTGCTGGACCACTGGGTGAGTATACACACACACACACACACACACACACACACACACACACACATCACACACTAAATATCAACATCTCAGCAGTTCAGCAAACCAACATCTTTACCTGCAACTTTCCAACCACTAAAAAAGTCCATATAGTTAAGCACCTGATCAGATTCCTGAAGCTCAGCTCCTGACTTCTTGATGTGTTGTTCATATGTGTTAACAGATGTGCTGGATAAAGTGTCCGCTGTAACTGACACCACAGTGGACACTAAAAAGACAAATAAAAGGAGGGGGACACGCGGAAAAGGCCGCAAGATAACCTACAGGAAAGGTGTTCCAGGAACTGAGCAAGAAGATCTCAGGGCTCAGACAAACTTCCCGGACATGACAACGACACCAGCTGACCAGATTCTAGGTGTGTAAAGTAAACCGAGATATAATCTAACTAATCAAACATATAAAACAGACCCAGAAGAACAGATGCTGATTCATCTTCTTGTAACAGCAGGACAGGAGCTGAAGGTGGAGGACGCTCCAGCACAGAATGCAAGGGCTGTTGAGAACCAACTTCCAAGCATTGAATGGAAGCAGAGAGCAATCCAACCAGAGGCCTCCCGGAATAACATGAAAAAGAAAAGGGGTACACGCGGAAAAGGACGTAAAATAATATACAGGAAAGTTCTTCCAGACGTGACGACTACACCACCTGACCAGTTTCAAGGTGAGTAAAGTAATCTGAGATAGAATCAAACTAATCAAACATTCAGAAAAGACCCAGAAGAACATCTGGACAGATGCTGATTCATCTTCTTGTAACAGCAGGACAGGAGCTGAAAGTAGAGGACGCTCCAGCCAAAGCAGAAAGTGCTGTAGAGCATCTTCTCGAAAACGAGCCAGAAGTCCATACAGATCACCAACCGAGTGATAGAGACAACCACCAAAGAGTACAGGTATGAAGAACTTCACAACACCCTCCCCACCTCCTGAGAGGTGAGAGGGTTCCCTCCATCATCAGAAAGGTACAGAACAGAAGCTCCAGCTGGAAGATGTTCCTTCATGGAACCCAGACAGGTTGCTAGAGCTTCCTGCAAGAGCCTTCAGACCCACAAAAGGGAACCTCCAATAAACTCTCACAATTTGGGCAAATAAAAAACACAGTTCTTTGAGGGTACTTTTGGATAAACCACTTAGCAACACCATAGCGATACACAAGGAACTCTTTAGAACAACACAGTAAACATCTTCCATTAGGAATACCGTAGTAACCACCTGCCACTACCCTCCAAACATCTAAAGATGTCCCACAGAAACCCTCCAGAAAAAGCAGGAGCAGATCTTCAGGTATCAGGATGTTAAATTTGTGTATTTTGCTCCAATCTTGTGCTCAGGTCAGAGGAGAGTCCACTCCTCCACCCAGTGACAGAAACAAGCTCGAGGAACAAGGAGGCTCGCAGCAGGAAGAGCGCCCCCTAGAGAGCAGAGACACAGCGAATGAGCAGCTCAGCAGCACTGAAACTACAACACACACTCCAACACACACCGTAACACAACCTACAACACAATACTACACACATACAACCCCACTAACACACACATATGACCCCACCCTGACATACGCTTACTACCCCACCCTGACAAATGCATACAACCCCACCCTTACACACGCCTACAACCCCAGCCTAATACACGCCTACAACCCCACCCTTACACACGCCTACAACCCCACCCTTACACACGCCTACAACCCCACCCTAACACACACCTACAACCCCACCCTAACACACGCCTACAACCCCACCTACAACCCCACCCTAACACACGCCTACAACCCCACCCTTACACACACCTACAACCCAACCCTAACATATGCATACAACACCTCCCTAATACACGCCTACAACCCCACCATTACACACGCCTACAACCCCACCCTTACACACACCTACAACCCCACCCTAACACACACCTACAACCCCACCATTACACACGCCTACAACCCCACCCTTACACACACCTACAACCCCACCCTAACACACACCTACAACCCCACCCTTACACACGCCTACAACCCAACCCTAACACACGCCTACAACCCCTCCCTAACTTATGCATACAACCCCACCCTAACACACGCTTACAACCTCTCCTTAACACAAATATAACCCAGCCCAATACAAACACACACACTCACCAAAGAAAAAATAAATAATAAAAACACTTGCAAAATATTTGAAAGGGTTTTTCTTCTTTATAAAGATAAAAATCTCCACCACAGCAATGTGTTCTGTTTAGATTATGATGTTTTATGATGAACTAATGATCTGTACTGCTTCTATTAAGGGTTAACTAAAGACCTGTACTGTTTAGTTTAAGATAAGGGGGGATCTGTTCTATTTACATTAATATGAGCTGACTAACAGTCTGTGCTGTTTAGATTGAGATGAGGATTGACTAATGATCTTTTCTGTTTTCATTAAGGTGAAGTTTGACTAACGACTATACTGTTTAGATTAATACAAGGGCTGACCATCGCTCTGTAATGTTCAGATGAAGATAAGGGTTGACCAACAATCTGTAATGTTTAAATGAAGATGAAGAGGTTTACTAGCTAAAGTGATTCTACCAGTGATTGGCTGGAAACTGGTGAGAGTTCTCTACAGAGATGGTCTGTTCTGATCTATTATTCTAATCATCAGCAGTTCATTAAAAACTGTGGAAACGCCTAATGGAAAATACTCATACAGCTCTTCTGGATGCTTTGACAACTGGCAGCAGCCTCAGAAAACACTGCTCTGATGGCTCATTTTTACTGAGGTCAAACTCCTCCAGCTCTTCTTCTGAGTTCAGCAACAACAAACACACAAACACCAAAGCTGACCACTGACCAAGAGAGATTGCTAGATTTCTCAGGAGAGATGTTCTCCATAATCTTCTTTGACTGTTTCCTCATTGCTGTGAGAGCTCCTCTCTGTCAGTGTCAGTACGCCTGGTAAGAGAGTCTGATTAGACTCCAGTGAGAGACCCAGAAGGAAACGAAGGAACAAGTCCAGGTGTCCACTCTCACTCTGTAAGGCTTCATCCACTGTACTGTTGAGAATGTCCATCATGGTTGACCAGCTGAAAAGCTCAGATAGTTCACTGGTTTCCTGTTCAGCAATTTGCTGATTCAGAAGCTTTCTGTTGAGGAAGTCAGTCCTCTTTGACCTGCTGAAATGCTTGGAGAGTTTACTGGTTTGCTGATTCAGAACCTTTCTGTTGATGAAGCAGAGAAACGCTTATAAAGGAGCAAGGAAATAAAAAGGTTTGAAGGGTGCCTTTTCCAAATGGCATGTTTCAGCTCCTTCTTTTTAGCTGTGTGTTTTGGGTCGTTATCCTGTTGTAAGACCCATGACCTGTGACTGAGGCCAAGCTTTCTCACACTGGGCAGCACATTTCTCTCTAGAAGCAGCCCCAGAACATAACAGAGCCTCCTCCATGTTTCACGGTAGGGACAGTGTTCTTTTCTTGATATAGTTTATACATTTTTCCATCTGTGAACATAGAGCTGATGTGCCTTGGCAAAAAGTTCTATTTTTGTCTCTTCTGTCCTTCGGACATTCTCCCAGAAGCTTTGGGGCTTGTCAAAATGTAGTTTGGCAAATTCCAGTCTGTTTTTTTCTGATTTGTTTTCAACAATGGTGTCCTCAAGCTGCTTGGTGATTATCTTATAACCTTTACCTTTAACATGCTTGTCTATAATTTTCTTTCTTATCTCCTGAGACAACTCGTTCCTTCGCTTCCTCTGGTCCATGTTGAGTGTGGTACACAACAGCATAGTGACTACCTGTAGCCCCATATATAGGTCCACTGACTGATTACAAGATTGTAGACACCTGTAATGCTAATTAGTGGACACACCTTAATTTAACATGTCCCTTTGGTCAAATTATTTTCAGGGGTACCATCATTTTTGTCCAGGCCTGTTTAAAATAGTTCTGTTGAAGCATGGTTCAAAATAGTTTTTTTTTTTTTTTAACTCAGATCAGATTTTTTTTGTTTGCTGTTCAGCGGTTTCCTGATTCAGAACATTTCTGTTGATGAAGTAGAGAAATGCATATAAAGAAGCAAGGAACTCCTGAACGCTCAGATGTACAAAGCTGAAGACCTTCCCCAGGTGCAGCTCATGTTCCTCCCTGAAGATCTGGGTGCACACTCCTGAGTACGGCGACACTTCTCTAATATCAATGCCACTCTCTCTTAGGTCTTCCTCATAGAAGAACAGGTTTCCTTTCTTAAGCTGCTGGAAAGCCAGTTTACCCAGAGTCAGAATACTTTCTCTAGTCTGCTGTAGGTCACTTCCTCCACTGTACTGGACGATCTGGATGATCAAGAAGTGTGTGAACATCTGCGTCAGGGTTTTGGGGGTTTCTCCACCCTCAGCTTCACTCAGCATTCTCTCTAGAAAAGTGGCTACAATCAAGCAGAAGACCGATATGTGGTACATGATGTAGAGGCTTCTTGAAGATCTGATGTGTGTGAAGACTTTGTTGGCCAGGTCCTGATCACTGATCCTCTTCCTGAAGTACTCCTGTTTCTGAGGGTCACTGAAACCCCGCACTTCTGTTACCTGATCAACACACTCAGGAGGGATCTGACTGACCACTGCTGGTCGGGAGGTGATCCAGAGGAGAGCAGAGGGAAGCAGATTCCCCCTGATAAGGTTTGTCAGCAGAACATCCACTGAGGTCTTTTCTTCTATATCCTCCAAGTTCTCATTGTTCTGGAAATCTAGGGGCAGTCGACACTCATCCAGACCATCAAAGATGAACATGATCTTGTAGCACTTAAAATGTCTGGGTTTTAAATTTTGTGTTTCTGGGAAGAAGCTCTGAAGAAGATTCACCAGACTGAGCTTCTTCTCCTTCATCAGATTCAGTTCTCTAAAAGGAAGTGGAAATATGAAGAGAACGTCCTGATTTACTTCTCCTTCAGCCCAGTCCAGAATGAACTTCTGCACAGAGACCATTTTTCCAATTCCAGCAACTTCTTTAGTCAGTACAGTTCTGATGGGCTGGTACTGTTTTGCTAATATTTTAAAGATGTTATTGCATTTGACTGGAGTCTCCTGTGTTGCCCTTTTCCTGGATGCAGCTTCAATCTGCTTCACCTTATGTTCCTCATTGATCTCTCCACCCCCTCCCTCTGTGATTTAGAGCTCTGTGTGGATTCAGAAGTGCTGACTTTCCATGGCCTGAGATTCCTTCATTAATTCTCTAAAATTTATCCCTCAGTTTGAATTGGAGCTTTCGATGACAAGCTTGGGCCAATTCTGAGAACAGAGGAAGGTAATAAGATACATGTGATCAGCTGTGATCCTGCATTAAACACCCCTGTGTAGAACAACTCTTTGACATTTCCTCAAACGCTGACTGAAGAACCATCTCTTCCAAGAGTACCTGGGTGAAGTGTAGTGCCGAGTATTGTGGTCTTCATACTGACTTTTGCATTTAGTAGCATTTAAGCGTAGGTATCTTTTGGATCTTAGTCTATACAAACTAGCTTAGGATATTTTGAGTGAACAGCACTTTTGTAAATCGCTCCGGAGAAGAGCATCTGCTAAATGCCTTAAATAATAAATAAATACATAAACTCATATATACAGTAAAAAAAAAATAATTAAACAAAGATTGCAGTGACTTGTACTTGTGCAGCTGTAGTGCTCTTAGGGCTATTGATGTGATTATTTTTCCCTTTGAAAAGCAGGACTTTTAATGAGTTCTAAATTAATTAGAACTCAGGTTAGGAACCAAGTTCATGACCAAGAACTCTTACTGCTCTCTACCAAGATGTCTCCTTCATGTTCCTTAGAATCTGCAGTGTAATCTTCAGCACCCCCTCTCTCCCCACTCTCTGATCATCCTCCACCTCTCTCTCAGACCATGCTGGGTAATCTGGACTCAGGATTACCAATTTGGAAAAAAATGACCTGGACCTGAGAAATGTGGGTCTGTTGGTTAAGCATTCTGGGAAAGCCTTTGGTTGATAAGCTGTATGAGGGGTTCGTATGCGCAATGCTTCGGGTTGCATAGTTTAGGGGGCCAGAAGAGAGGAGCTGATGTTTTGTACAGATGGGAGAAAAGCAGAGAGGGAGAGGGCGTACGTCTTCCCCTGAAAAAGTTGGGTTTTGGAACAGGACAGAGTCCAAGGTGATACCAAGGAACTCCAGTGAGGTTGAAGGTCCCATGGTCTTTTCACTGGAGAGGGGAATCCCTAGGTAACGAAACATGCTAGAAAGCTGTAAGGGCACCAACAAGGTGGAGAACAAAGGCAACTTTCGTACATTGAGCAGAAACCAACAGAGGGCCTCAGTGAGAGTATCGAATATCTTCGGATTACTTACAGCCGAAGGTGAGATTAACTAAAAATGGAATGTGCCATCCTAGCAGACCCTAAAGAGACGGCAGAAATCCGAACAGAGAGAAAGGACCATGAAGGCGAAGAGAAATGCGGAGAGAAACAACGATGAGATGATCACCCACATCGATTGTGCATTGAGCAGAGCCAGGAGGAGAGAGCCACGTCCACAGGAGAACGTGTTGCCTCAAGGAGGTCCAGACCAGAGGAAGAGTGGAGCGACATGAGCGTCGACAGGCCGGGCGGCCATAGAAGCAGAAGAGGGAGGGGCAGACACAGGTGGCACCAACCCAGAAGCAACAGCATAGGGCAGCATAACCATGCCCGGAGAGGGGACAGAAGATCAGGTGACTTCATACCAGCAGGAGAGCGCCAGAGACATGACACGGCATGTGGCCGTGCAAGCGTGTTGTTTACCACCTAAGGAGTCGAGATACAGAGAAAAAAAAGAACAGCCTTGGGAGCAGAATGAGTGAAGGAGTCCTGGAGAACCTTCCGGAGCTCAACGACAATTCGTCCAATCCGAGCACAGAGCATGTGGGGAGCATGTCTGGGACGCAGGGAGGGGGGTGCCAACGGGCTGGGAATCAATTTGAGGCAGGAGTGGCCGGGACAGTCACGAGAAGGTGAAGGGAGAGGAGTGTTTTTTGTCATAATGGAAAGGAGTAGTTTGGCCGTGGTCCTTCTCCCAAACTTTTTGTTTTACTTAACTCCATTTAGCACAGGGTTAAAACTGAAAACTAAAAGAAGAGAAAATCAGAGACCCTCGTCATATATATGGTTTAGGACTAACCTTAAATACAAGCTCAAGTTTTTCCCTGTGAATGTTTATGTTCTTCTCCTGGACGCTGCGGACATATAGAAAACCCACACTTTGATCTACATCAGCAGCTCACATCTGCTCACACTACTAACAGTCACATACAAGTGATATTTACAACAACATTACAAGTGAAATGTAACAACAATAATAATAATAGCTAAGATCTTTTCTGCTGGTAGCAACTACGAGTGCAATAAAGATTGAACTAAGATTACATATAGATTTTAAATGTTTCTTAAAGGTGAAAACAGAGCCTGACTGTCTTCAGAAACTACAAATTATTCAGCATCTACACATTACTCAATCTGCTATTAAACAAATTAAACTAATACACTAATTGTGGTCTAATAATGAAAAATAAGCCCACCTACAGGCCGTTAGGGTGAAAAAGGTTAATTAGGAAAGCAGAGAAGACTACAGATACTCCTAGAACTCTACAGTTTTCACAATGCCATGCAAATCCAATGGCATACAGCCTAAGGTTTCTGGGTGGGAAGCCTATTACCATATTTTTTCTAAAAAGTGTGTACCGCTGTTCTCTGTGTTACTGCGTCCGTCAAATTGGGACCCCGTACCATCACTCTTCTGTATAATACTGTTACACCAGTAGTGTACACAAATTATTAAATTACTTTACACACTAAGAGTCTCCCTCCTGTGTGAAAATCTGACACACACAGCTTTGGTGTTCCACCTCGGTGCCTGAGGAGGTCGCTATCACCTCAGGACTGACTTGCTCATACATGTTTTCACTTATTAGTTCTGGTACCCAAGGACGTCTTGTAATTGGAGGGTGTGTTATTCTCCATTTTTGGTAATTTCCTGTTCCGTTTCTAAGGCTTGGAGTTTTGTATTTGTCCTTGTTTAGGTGTTTAACCCAGCTCAGACCATTATAAACCTGCATTTAGATCCCCTCCATCCTGGTCTTGTGTGACAGTCAGTGCAGAGGAACAGCATTATGGAAAAAACTGTGTGTATCTGTGTGTGCATGTTTGTGTGAACTGAATTGGTAAATTACAGTAAAAAAAATCTTTGAGTCTTGGATGTTTCACTCTCTTTGGGTCAGAAGTCACAGATGCACTGCGGAAATCACAGCTGGGCTCTGGAGAAACTACTCTCTGTGTTTCAGTCCTGTTACATAAAACATTAAACACAGTGAAAACTCCAGCATTTACACACTGAACTCCAACACACACCACATCCTTAAGCTCAGGAACACATGTGAAGAGCTTCACTCTCAGAACAGTAGTTTACTGAGTGCAGTGATGTACCGGGACTCAGAGCTTCCTCCTCCACTGCTGAAGTTCAGAGGTAGTTCCATGGACTTCATAGACACAGTCCCGGGGGCTGGAGATTCTGCTCTCTTCACCCTGAAAACAGTTAATTTATGATGATCCATGATGAGAGTAAAGTGTGGAGTAATGACTTCCTTTACTAAAACTCCTTCAGCTTCAACATAAGGGGGACCCACAAACCCTCTCTCCTTCTCCTGGTTCTTCAGATGAAGTGCTGAGATAAGGATACTCACTCTGGGGCACTTCCTCCACTGCTGGAGGTAAGAGGCTCCATCATGGAGCTGTTCCTCTTCCTCTTCTAACACACACTGCTGGACACTGGAGATGCTGCTCTCTGTCAACAGATCATTTACAACAGATATGAAAGACAGCTGCAGACTGATCCTCGTCCGGATCGACCATGTCTGTGTTTTTCTCCATTGTCCTCCAATACCTGAGATTTCAGACCCATAGGGATTCACATGTCCGTGTCTTACCAGGCAAATGTCGACTCACATCAAAAAAATATTTTTTTGGCCCCTGCTGCATGCAGGATTTTGTCTCCAAGCACCCTTATCAGAGCTCTTCAGGTGGATATTAAACACTTTTTGAATTCCTAAACCAAAACTTCCTGAAAGGGAAATAAAATCAGATTGTTGTTAAAACCAGCATCTCTTGGACAGTATTGGCATTTTCAGTATTCTTCTACACTTATTTATTATGTGGCAAACTAGACATGCTGATCTTTTAGCACAATCAGCCAATCACTGATATGGACTAAGAGCAGTGATAAATGCTACATGAACGTTTTCAGGCAAACTTGGTAATCAACCACATTTAAAATGCTGTGAAACTTCAAGCTCCACCTGGTTCAAATGAGCTGCAGTGGAAAGGGTGGACATTTTCAAGTATCTTGGAATTCACATCTTGCAATGTCTATCATGGTCATGCCACATCAACTCCCTGATGAAGAAGGCCTGTCAGCTTCTCTACCACCTCAAATTCCTAACTTCAGACTGCCTTTCAAGGTGGTGCTCCATTACATGTAAAATCAGCCATTCCCAGTCTGCGACCACACAGCTGATACAGCTCTGATACATCAGCTGGCTGCTGATGGTGAATCAGCATGGCCCAGAATTTTAACTTGTGATCTTGGGACAGATAAATGTATATATATATATATATATATATATATATATACACATTTAATATGTATAACATTTGTACTGTCAACATTAGCTCCACATTATTTTTATAATTTACAAGACTTCAGAATCACAGACTGTAAAAAAAAGAACAATATAATCATAATATTAATAAGAAAAATAATAAAACACTTTTTAATAGCAAGTTTCACAAAATGCTTTACAGACAAAAAATGCAAATGAAATAAAAATTCAATAAAATAAACAACCAAATGGTTCAATATCCATATTTACCAGTTTAATACAATTTTGAGAAAAAAAAGTTGCAAAATCTGACTCCTCTGTCTCTGTCAAAACAGTCTCCATAGCGTCAAGAAATTGAACTGAAACTGACATCATAACACATATGCCAGATAAATATGTACAAAATAGGACATATTTATGTGAACCATTTAAAATAGCAAAAAATTACAGCAATGATATTTTAACTGTGATTATATCCACTGCAAAACATTACATAACAAAGTACCAAATTCACACAAACATAGCCCCACTAATAAGCATCAATACATGATGATTCTTACAGAGATGAAAGAGGAAAAGAACAGGACTAATTCATTTGGACATACTTTAAACAGGTTACTCTAAAAACACTTATTCCACTTCATTTAATTAACAACTTCACTCTGATTTGGATGCCTTAGCTCTTTTTTTCAACAATTACCCGAGCAAGGATGTGTATGAGGTGTAGATCATACGTTACACTGTGGCTTCATTGCCCTCCGGTGACATTTCAAGAAGTTCTCGGACAGTCAGATTTTTAAGTCTATATTGCAAAGGTTGTGCCATATTTTCAGGTATAATTAGATTGTCTTCTTCTTTGCTTTGATCACTCTTTTGTTTACAACATGCTGTGACCACGACAAAAATTACTATTATCAGGACAAATCCAGATATCTGAAATCACAATAAAAGAAAGCTAAAGTGAAAAACAAGGCAATGTATAAATGCATTGTCTATTTATATGAAATAATCCCAAACTGAGGCTGTAGTAGCCAAAGAAACATAAGCAGTAGAGATAAAAAAGAAAGGGCAAGCTTCAATTGTCTATATCTAGACTAGAAAACATATGTCTTACAAGACAAGGGCAAGGACTAAGCACATGCCTAACACTTCTTATCCCAGCTCCATACCATAGAAAAACTGCTAAAACAGTCTGACATCAATGGCAATTGCAAAACTGTATTCAATAGATGTGAAAATGAGATATTAGCAAGCATATATTAATTATAAAGATCTCTACTTTGTTTATGTGTTCACAACAAAGATTTGGAACCCAACACTACCCCACCCCAAACCAGAGTTCTGAGTTCTCTTAAAGTCTTGATTTTCTACTTTTTCATTGCGTGGACTTAGTTTGTTTTTGCAGCACCAGCAATAATTTTTTGGATGATTTATCATCATAGATTTTGCCACCTCTGGTACAGTGCTTAGCATCGTTCTGTGTAACTGACTCCTTTGGGGACGCACTGTGGTGGGTGCATGAAAGACTGTATAAATCATGTGACTGTGGACGAAGTAGAAGCTCATGAAAACTTTACATGCACAGCCATACAAACTAGATAGAGGCAGAGAGTTTCCAAAGAAATCTAAAATTTCAGTTGTCCTAAGTGTCTTGGAGGTAATCGATTTTCCTGTACCACAGCAGCAGTTCAACACAGAAAAAAGACTCTTGTATGAGGATCACATTTTTCAGCCATGTCAGAATAAACAGTGACAACCACTGTTGGCAATGGAAACTTGTCTAAGTGAGTTCAATGATTCT
The DNA here is from genome assembly GCF_030463535.1 of Salminus brasiliensis. NCBI lineage: Eukaryota > Metazoa > Chordata > Actinopteri > Characiformes > Bryconidae > Salminus > Salminus brasiliensis. Next base: position 32,075,783 of record NC_132895.1, on the reverse strand, counting down.
AAGTGTGCTGTGAAAACTCAGGTATGGATAAAGCTAAGTTTGCCAAAGTGATCCCATCTGCCGCTTTCAGCTAGAAGCAGATTTTAATAGAACCTGTACTCAACTGCAAGCAGCCTTCGGTCAGAAACAGCATTTGTTGTTTATTGAGCCCTCCCCATTACTGATGGTCTCAATATCTGATCCTAACCCTGTCTATACTCTTACAACTGTTCTGGTTGACATGCGGGTAGCACACCTCAATAAGTCAACCTTTAAATAACCTCAGTCAACTCTAGCAATGCTGACACAAACATGGCATTCTCCTGATTGTAGGAGATCTTCAGCAGAACAATTCTGTGATGACCACCACACCCCATATGCCAGCTCTGCCGCAGTATAGGAGTCCTACAACAGAGGGTGACTTCCCACTTGCTCCTGCGACATGTGGGACCTTTCCCAAGTTATTTTCAGCAGAAAAGCTATGAGAGTTGATAGTCACAGTAGTTCAGAGTAGTGGTTCTGTATTGTGCTCCAGTGCTTCACACCACAATCAACTTATTAAACCTAAAACTAAAAGTTCGGATTTTAAAATCTACACTGCCTACCAGTAGCCAAATACTCACTTAAATGTAAAAGTGCTCAAATAAAAAAGTTGTTTGGGAGATACAACGTTTGGTTACATAAAGAAGCATGTTTGTAGTCTGAAGAACCTTCACTGATGTTGTCCTTACCAGTTTTTAAGGTTCTTCACACTTACAAACATGCTTCTTCATGGAACCAAAAGTCAAAGAACAATTTGGGGCAGCTTTAGGAGTGGACCCTGCTGAACTGCTTGTTATATAAATGATGTACAGACAATCATTTGCCACGGTGTTACATCAATGTTCTTGCAGTGTTACGCTGATGTCCATCCTTGTACTTACCTGAGAATTATAAAACGAATACCATGCATCCCTCTGGTCTTTCGTCAGCGTTTGGTTTTTGTCACACCACTTCCAGTTAAGCTGCTTGCTGCTGTCAGCATAGTCCACTTTTGATGTGGTATTTAAACAAGCCACATAACGTCCATCCATTAAGAACAGGGCCACCCAAACCAAAGGCAGAATTAAACAGGATAAACATTGTCTGTAGTTGTTGTCATTAGTTGACTGTTTTCTTGAACCTTCATTACAGTATAGAAGGCTAACTCTGAAGACAAAAATCACAACCATTGGAGTTGCTAGGTAAAAAAATAAAATAGCCCTAGTGTATCCATTTTTGCACGGACAAATAAAGTTACTCTCAATGATTTTTTCCAGAGCAGTAAGAATCATGCTAAAGAGCACATTACTGCTGAAAGGCTGCTCTTTAAAAAACTTGCTCATCTTTGCCATAACCATTTCTCAAGCTTATCACAAGGAGCTCAACACCACCAACCCAGAATCTAAATGTGATGCTTTGAAAACCAGCTGTAAGACTAACATTTCTGAGCTAACCTTTGCTCCACCTTTCAGTACCCACAGATCATGTCACAATGCTAGAGTAGGAAACAGGAAGCCTCACAGTCACCAAAAGCACCACGCTGCTGGTAACAACTTGCGTTAAATATCAAAGCAAACAAAAGGTATTTGGTAGAACCACAATAAATGTAACCCTGTATGATAATATCCTGAGAAATGTATCAGATCTCTGTATATGTACCTCTAAAGATCTATATATCTATTGATCGGTCACTTGTACTATTGCTTCTGACCTGTTACACCTATAAGATGCATTAGAATAACATTTCAATGAAATTTGAGGCAACAGTGATCTTCAAATCCCTGTTCTGGTATTTGATGCACTGATTGTTTATTTGACTTGTGTATTTTGTGTAGAACGTATTTGTCTGACAGGCAGACTCAGCGTCTGGTTTCGCATAGTCCTTTCAGTTTCAGGCATCTTTCCTGTTGTCACTGTTTCTAAAAAATGTCATGGTATTAAATGATATTGGCAAATGTTATCTTTACTTCAACCCATTTATTTTTAGGAGACATCAGAACAGCTGAACCTTTCGAATAACATCCTCACATTAGTGGTTGTTAATCAACCTGGGTTATATTCTAAAAGGCTGAATGTCCAGCTGTCTCCCTCTCATCTCCCAAGCTTTTTCCAGCTTCAAAGAAACACTTGCACTAAAAATCGCTGCAGGTCTGGTACATTGGTAGTGAGAGTTTGGGCCCTTAAAACACAAATGGATGCTTTACTCTGCAGAGTCAACGAAACTGCAAAGAAAGGACACATCATCACCCTGCTTTTGTTGGAGTAGCTGTCTCTACTGTCCAGGGAAGAAGGATTTGATTACATTTAGTGTTAAGAGCGTTAGTGAGGTCAGGATGATGGATGGATGATCACCACCCCACCTCATCATCTCTAACTCCCCATCTCATCCCATTTAAAAGTACTGGATGGAGCTCCCCCGCCATCATTGCAGAGACCACAGTTCCTCCACAGCTCAATGCTGGGGTGCTTTATGCCTCTCTATAGCCCACGCCTGGTATTAGACCAATTCTAAAAAATTCACAAAATCTACTCTGATGCTTTTAGTGCAAAGATCTGCTTTAAGACTGTCTCTGCCTACAGTGGGCTACTAAGATCTCACAGGTAAGAACAGGAAGCTGAACAGGAAGCATCAAAGTCACATGCTGCTGGCAATGCTTGCTTCAGCGAGGGTTTACTATTTGATGTGACATTTAGTGGAAACCACTCTCAGCACACAAGTCAGTAACCTCAGCAAGTGTCACAGTAAACCTGGCTCATTGCTGGATTGAGAAGAACCAACTCACTAAAAATATCCAGCCAACTGTGGCCCTAAGGTTCACCAAGGTAGAGTCAGATGGTAGAGGTCTCCAATAAATCATCTAGTACTACCACTATGCCTGATGCACTCATACCAGTATTACACACACTACCATAACACTTCTATATCAGTGTGGTTTGATTGGTTCACCAAATAATATTATGTTGTTTTTCTCCATTGACACATGGGCTTCAGTCATACCACTGTAAACCTACCCAGATAACATGCCCCATGAGGGTAGTCCAACTAGGAACAAGAAAGTTTTGTTCATGGGTTCCATGTTGGCCCAATATTGGGATGCCCACCCAGGTCAGTGATGGGACAAGGAGGGGTTCAAAATGAACCCCATCTCGGTTGTGGGACCTCTGTGGGTTGTGATGCCTATTTAGGACCCATGTGAGATTAGGCCCAATTTACTCCCAGTAACAATGCATGTACAAACCCACTCAGAGCCCATGCCCACCTGGAACCAACCTAGCCCACATTTCACCCATGTGTGTTGTTTCTTTTTTATCATGTTTAATGAAGAGTTCTCATGAACGTTTTATGAGTTCAAGTAGAGTGAATCTGAGTTTGTCCAACTTAAGATGTTGCAGGACTTCTTATGGTGGATATTTGTTTTAAGATGAATGGTCTTTGAGTGTAAAAGTAATTAAATACTGTGATAATGACATTTATAGGAACTGCTACATCTCCACACTTAAATGACCCAGTGTGTTGAATATTGTGGAATAGGATGTAACTCATGCTAAATTATTTTAAGGTTTCACTAAACATGTACATGCACAAGAAACGAAACAGTATGCTACTCCTTCTTGCTAACAGGATGTGGTTGGTACATCTGTCAGCGCTGTCATTGTGTTTTCCAATGCAGTGACTAGCAAAATCACCACAAACAAGCAAAACACAAATCATCTAGGATTTGGACGTGCAGTCATGTCAAACAATCATCAGGACAAGACTAAAGATTAATCTGTCTGAAGTTTATTGTTCCAGAAATCCTGCTCTTTGTCTAGGAGACAAAGGCTCTCCTCCCATGAAGATCAGACTTGTTCAGTCTCTTTCTGATGGTAGACACTGTACTTTGACATCAACTGTGGTGAGAGCTACCTGTAGGTTTTGTGACAATATTTTAGGACTGTAGATTGTAGGACTTCCTTACTTATCTTGTGGTTCTGCTTTTGGCCTGATCTGGCCCATGTTGGCAAAGCATTTACGGGGTTGAACACTCTGCTTGTACCGTTAGTTTGCGTTTCAGCCATCTTGTGTAACTCTATCTAAAAGTTGAATCTGCCACTGAGTTTACTTAAAGAATCGACTCCTACATACAAACATCCAGAGCGCTGATATCTGCTCTCTCCTCTCCCTCTCCAAACAAGCAACTCAGAATTGCTTTCACTTTCATTTCAGGTTCCTGACCTAATCAAACACCACACAGTAAACGTAGGAAGTTCATCCCAGCAGACTTGAGTGAAGCTGCTCCTCATCTGATCAGAAAATTTACTAAATAAGACCGTTTGAGCTTTTTTACTAAATTGTTTTACTAATAAATACTTTCATTATTGTACAATTTTCTATGATACCTGATGACTCTTCCTTTTCTTTGACTGCTTTACTTGACGTGGTCAGATCTGCAGACAGTGGTTCTCAGTGAATATACTGACAGAGCTCATCAGCAAGTGAAAAGATGAGGAGTAGCCATTACTACTTAATGCCTTGTTACTCTGATTTGAGCTGTGATTGTTGGCTGCAGTCTGCAGATTTTCCATCAGATGTTTGGCCTCCGGATCATGTTTCAAACCAGTCAGAGCACATCAAACATGTCTGTTTTTTTTTTTTGACCCGACTCTAATTGTAATCTACTCATGTATACTAGCCAGCAGATTAATCTGAGCAATTCCCGTCAATAGCTAATTAAGCTTTCAGTCTTAAGGCAGCTTAGATTTCTTTTTTATTTCACAGTCCGCCTTAAATGATACAGGAGCTACATTTTGGCTCTAGTACATGTCTGATACTGCTGCACCATTTAAGGCGGAATGGATAGAGAGAATTTGGATAAGAAGTCAACATCTGCCTCGTATGTAGGCAGATATTCCAATATTCACCTCACACTGCTGCTCCCAGACCAAACTGACCATCTGTCACCCAAAGGCATTTTCTTGTTTTTTTCTTTATGAGTCAGCGGCGCAAACGGTGGCAAGAAAGTGCATCTGTTTGTTCATGCTAGTGCATTCCAGACATGCGGACAGCATCACAGTCTATAACCAAAATTGCAGTGGTATGAAACATGGAAGCAGTGGTCCGAAATCCTGTCATTTCACTCATGCATTGAGGGAGCACAGAGGAGTAGTTAGAAGATGAGCTCAATTTTGTTGTTGTTCTGATATGCTTTCAGGTGAAGCAACAGAGCGACTTTGGATGAATCTGAAGGAGGACAAAATGTTGGTTATTCCATGAGATTTGAGCTCTCAGAGCTCAAGCTTTGTAAAAACTCTGCCTCCTCAAACCTCGTCCCTACAATCAGCAACCATGGGCTCGTCTAAGCAGCTGGCGAGTACTCTGACCATCAACATAACTGATGCCCTCAGAGCAGAAGAAGACTAGAAGAAGATAGCAGAGTATCTTCAGCAGCCATTTCTTCAGTTTACTAATGGAATTAAGAAATGGTAGTCAACAGGAATGGTGGAGGTCAAGCTGAGGTCTGGATAACTAGGAAAGAACTACTTGTAGAATTGTCAGAGAGGCAAACCAAAACTCCTGTTGGACTGACCTTCAAAAGACCTTTAGGAAGATTGAATATGGAACATCTAAACAAGAATGAAGCATTTTAGAAGTCCTGTGGTCTGATGAATCTAAAACAGAACTTTTAGCCACAAATTAGCAATGATTAGATTAATTTACAGAAGAACGCCTCTACAACTGTGAAGCATGGGGTGGCTGGATCATGTTTTAGGTTTGTGCTGCAGCCAGCAGAAAGACCAGGCTATCTTTCAGATACTTTCAGACCAGGCAAATTCTGAAAGCTTCAAACATCTAACCATCTATTAAAAAACAACAACAAAAACTGAAGATAAAAAGAGGAGGAGTTTCTACTGCAGGATTATTTATTGAGCCTAAACACACCTCAACACATGCAATGGACTGCCTCAAGAGGAGCAATCCGAAGGTTTTTCTATTACCCACACAGATCCCCAACCTAAACATCATCAAACATCTGTGGATAGACCTCCAAAGAGCAGAACAGCAGAACGACTCAAGAATCTTGCTGAACTAGAAGTACCTCCAGCAATCCCCTAAACAAGACTGGAAAGACTTTTAGCTGCTACAGGAAGAGTACAAGCTGTGGTGGGGTGCATACTTTGGGACTTTACTCGCTTGGCCTGGCTATTTAAAGTAACAGGGATGCCCAAGCTTTTGCATACCACTGTTTAATCCATACAGTATGACCTGTGTGGTGGTACACAGAAATCCCGATTTGCTTTGCTTTGGGGTGAAAATGCTAATACGTTGTACAAGAAGTCGATTTACAACCCTGTTATTTTGCCTCAAAATGAAAGATGCAGATTTTGCTTTGTCATTAGGCTTGTGAAAGAATAATTTTGCTCTGCTCTGATTGGCTGGTTTACAGCACTGTGGTGGCTCACAGGAGCCATGTGGCATAGCATTTTAATTAAAACACTACTTATTTTATTTGCAATTATTCCCAAGTCTTACTAGATAGTGTTGCCGTCTTGGCATGCAGTGTGCTGCAGTTAACTAGCTGAATCAGCTTTGCAGCTGGTTGGCTGAGTTAGCTATAAGCTTAGCACTCACCTAGCATGGGTTTAGATTTCTAATGTGTGCTTAGCTCTAGTCTGAGATAGTCCAGTTTGTTTTCGGAGGATACCCACTGGCTTTCTCTTCCTCGCTTACCAAGTTTGCGGATGGTAGCAAAGGAAAAGCCACGGTTCTCCTTTGCCACCCAGATTCCTGACAAGCTGCTCTCCAGTTTAAAAAAAGAAGTCGTCATTGCGTTTTACAGGTTGACCAGCTTGGACTAGGGCTTTCTCTGGTGAGCGAGGTTTATGTAAATGTTGCGGTGTTTCTCTGGTGAGTGAGGTTTATGTAAATGTTGCGGTGTTAACATAACAAGCCAAGACTGTGATGTAACAGTTTTGAGGTTTTAGAATTGGCCTGTTGTCCAGCTTAGTTTTGGTTCTGCTGGATGTTTTTTTTTTTTTGAAGGAGGAACAACAGTGTTTGAGATTCATGGTTGACCAACCTAACTCCTTGACCAGCACAGTGTATGTCTTCATTTGAGTTTGATTGTTTAGCTGGTCTATTAGCATGACCAAACATGCTGGTCAACAAGTTTGGTCATACTGGTCAATCAGATTGTCAAGAGCTAAGATAGTGACCATATTGAGCTGGCCAGGCAGGATTATTCAGCCAGGATGTGATTTTTAACAGGCTTGTTCGTTACAATCATGGGTTGTGGGGGTTGATCCTAAATCGGGCAGTAATGTTAAATCTGCAAAATGTGAACACTGGTTGTATAAAGCTGAATCCTAATATTGCAGTAGTTGTGTTACTGAGTGACTGTTTACACAAAGCTATCCGTGGGAACCATTGAGATCTAAACCATCCAACTTATCGTCTTTGGCAGGATGTGGTTGACATTTGCATATGCACATATGTAGCGTCTAGCAGAACCGTGAAAACTGAACAAAACCCAACTGTGAAACTGCAGTGCAAATGTATCTGTGTAACAACAAACTGTGTTAGCACTGATGATGTCCATTTTAACTTAACCAGTAAGTTTGGCGACAAGGCTTGAAGACTTGCTTGATAACATAAGATTAGATGAAAAATGAAGGATGTGAATAGAAGATAGGTTGTTGTTTATATATAAACAATGGTCAAACCTTTGTATGATGTTTTTTGCAGCATTTATACAATATTTATCAATGTGTAAAAAAAGCTGACGGACATCTTTGCTTTGGTGTTGGATGAGTACATGAACCATCTCTACACAAAATGGCTTAATGAAAGAAAATAGTAATAATAGTAACAATAGTAACAATAGTAACAGAAATAACTTGTATCTGACAAAAGTAATAATAAATAAAAAAAATCTATGATAAAATGAACAAATGAAAATCTGACATTGATTTTGAACCATGCTTCAACTGAATTATTTAAAAAAATAAACTCATTAAACAGGCCTGGACAAAAATGATGGTACCCCTGAAAATAATGTGACCAAAGGTTCATGTTAAATCAAGGTGTGTCCACTAATTAGCATCACAGGTGTCTACAATCTTGTAATCAGTCAGTGGGCCTATATATAGGGCTACAGGTAGTCACTGTGCTGTTTGGTGGCATGATGTATACCACACGCAACATGGACCAAAGGAAGCGAAGGAAAGAAAATTATAGACAAGCATGTTAAAGGTAAAGGTTATAAGACCATGTCCAAGCAGCTTGATGTTCCTGTGACTACAGTTGCACATATTATTCAGAAATTTAAGATCCATGGGACTGTAGCCAACCTCGCTGGACGTGACCGTAGGAGGAAAATTGATGACAAATCAAAGAGACTGATAATACGAAACATCAGTGTCAGATCGCAACATCCGTTGTTGTTTGAGCAAAAGTGGACTTCATGGGAGACGACTAAGGAGGATGCCATTGTTGAAAACAAATCATAAAAAAGCCAGACTGGAATTTGCCAAACTACATGTTGACAGCCCCAAAGCTTCTGGGAGAATGTCCTATGGACAGATGACACAAAAAAGAAACTTTTTATGTTCACAGACGGAAAAATGAAGCATATCAAGAAAAGAACACTGTCCCTACTGTGAACCATGGAGGAGGCTCTATTATGGAGATCAAGTTTGCGAAGAAAACGTTTCAACAGAGAACGTCCTGTAGGACTACTGGCAAATCAATCAATCAAAACCCCTGTCTGACTGCAACGACCTTCTGGAAGATTGATCAGACTTTGAAATGGTTCTACTGCATAGCGATACCTGCTCTAATATGACCTTCATGAAGGTTATTAGAAGAAAACCTTTCTTGTTCATTAGAGAACAATAGTCTGGTCCGATGGGTCATGGTGCGTTGCAAGAATGTTTTAAAAGGGAAAATAGAGTATGTTTGTAAATTACATTTGATCAGCCAGTTAGGACCAAGTCACAAGTGGGAAACTTTGTATTCAAGATGAAACACAACTTAACATGATGTAAGTGTAAGTGTGTAACTGTGGTATAAGAATCAGAAAATATACATATATAAAGCAGAATGATGCGGGAAGGTCGTAAAGAATAAAATAATAAAACAGGAAGCTGGAGTAGAAGAATAATTTATTTTGTAAATTAATTTTTACAAAATAAATCCTTGGAGGTCTTGGAGTAGATACAGTTTCACATGTGGTCAAAAAACATTTTAATTATTATTAAAAAATCCTAATAAAAACAATCACACTTTTCATACACTGCTTCCACTTCATTGGGTCATGGTAAGGTGTTTGGCACTGGAAATATACCATTTATAAAACATTTTAATTACACTCGATCAGCCAGAAAGATTGTATTTACACGTGGCAAACTCGGAAATCAAGATAAAACAGGGATTTACCAGGTGTGTATTGGCGATGTTCCGCGGAGCTACTCTCTATAATATTCATAAGCTGTTTAAACTGGAACATTTTGTTTTTAAACACTGTAAACTGAATTCGATCAGTAAATGAGGTCGTATTTACTAGCTGTAAACTTGGAATTCTAAGTGTGATGTGTAATTGCATAATAATCATAATAATAACTGAAAACACTCACACCTTTCATATGCTGTTTCTGCTCCATCAGGTCATGGTACGTTGCTTGGCAGTTCTAAAAAAGGAAATATACCATTTGTAAGAATTTTAAATTACACTCGATCAGCCAGTAAGGTCTTAAGGAAAATTCAGAAATCAAGATGAAACATGGGTTTAGGAGGTGTGTCTTTGAGATGTTCGGCGGAGCTCCTCTCCTTAACATTCCTAAGCTTTTTACACTGGAAAATTTTGTTTTAAACCATTGTAAACTGCATTTGATCAGTAAATGAGGTTGTGTTTACTAGTAAGAATGAATCTGATATGTAATTGTGGTATAAAAATGAGAGCATACATGTATATCCCTCATTGTTCCGCTGAGCTCCTCTCATTAAGATTCCTAAGCTGTTAAACTTTGGATATTTCATTTTTAAACACTGTAAACTGCATTCGATCATCGAGTGAGGTCATATTTACTAGTGGGAAACTTGGAATTCTTAATGTGATGTGTAATTGTTTAATAATCATAATAATAACTGAAAACAATCACACCCTTCATACGCTGCTCTGTCTCCATTATACATATATCAAGCAGAATGAGCGCTGAACTCAGAGGAGGTAGCAAAGAATAAAACACATAAGAGGGAGCTGGCGGAGAAGGACAAGGAGAAGGACATTCTTAAAATATTAAGAATAATAATCATAATAATAGTTAACACAACAAACTCACCTTTCACACGCTGGTTCCGCGCCAATAGGTCATGGTAGGTTTCTAGAATGTGTAAAAAGGGTAAAGAGACTATGTTTAAGAACTGTAAATTACATTCAATCAGCCAGTTAGGACCAAGTCACAAGTGGGAAACTTTGGATTCAAAATAAAAAAACAACTTAACATGATGTAATGTGTAACTGTGATATAAAAATCTGAAAATATACATATATCAAGCAGAATGATGCGGGAAGTCAGCGAGAAGGTAGTAATGAACAAAATAATAAACAAGAAGCTGGAGTAGAAGAACAATTTGTGAATAAAAAAAAACACTAAAACTGAGGTGGAGTAGATATAGTTTTACCTGTGTTTGAAAACACATTTTAATAATTATTTTATAAATCCTAATAAAAACAATAATTAACACAACAATCTCACCTTTCACACATCGATGGGAAATGGTACTTTGCTTGGCAGTTCTAAAAAAAAAAAAAAAAAAAAAAAAAAAAAAGAAATATACCATTTGTAAGTATTTTAAATTACACTCGATCAGCCAGTAAGGTCGTATTTACACGTGGAAAACTCGGAAATCAAGATGAAACATGGGTTTAGGAGGTGTGTCTGCTTTTTCCGAGGAGCTCCTCTCATTAAGATTCCTAAGCTGTTAAACCTTGGAAATTTCGTTTTTTAACACTGTACACCGCATTCAATCATCGAGTGAGGTCATATTTACTAGTATAAAAATGAGAATATATACGTATATCAAGCAGAATGAGTGGTGAACTCAGAACAAGAAAAACACTTCCCAAAAAAACACCCAAAATCGAGCTCTTGGAGTAGTTACAGTTTCACTTCTTGTCAAAAACACATTCTAATATGAATACATGTAATCATAATAATGACTGACAGAACAAAATCACCTTTTACCAGTTGGTTCCGATAGGTCATGGTACATTGCTAGGATGTTTATAAAGGGGAAATATTCAGTTTTAAACAATTGTAAATTATATTTCATCAAACAGTGAGGTTGTCTTTACATGTGGAAAACTCGGAATTCTACACGAAACGCTGGTTTAGCAGGTGCGTCGTTAGTCTTAATATAAAACACTCAGATTTAATTTGGACATGATCACTGAAAGCTTCTTAATCCTCAGCTTCTTGTTTGAATGTTCCTCTTCCACCTTAAATGGTGCAAGCAGACACATAAAAACTTGCAAGGCTGGCGAATAAAAATCTTCAGCCTTGTCTAAATGGTAGGCAGTACTATTAAATCTGTACTGAATTAAACACAATAAAAGCTTTAAAAAACACCTTTCTGCACTGTAGTTTACTAATACACCCATGATCAGTAGGACCAGTCGATGGAAAGGACAAAATGTTAAACACCCCAGTCGGCTGTATGCTTCTCTAGGCCCGGCAAAATACACACATGGATAAAACTGTTGGTACCCCTCGGTTAATGAAAGAAAACCCCACAATGGTCCCAGAAAATATTAAAAGTATTTTATTATGGGAAAGTATTATTTGCATGGTAAAAAAGTTCAGCAAACCTTTTCCTCCTCTTGCCCTTTAGAAATATCCGATTGTGCTGGATAAGATCAATCTCAATCTTATCCTACACATGGTCTAAGAGGCGCACACGGTCATTGTTCATGTGTGTTTATACTGTGCATTAATGTTTCTTTTATACGCCCTTTCTGGGACACAGATCAATGCATGTTTTGAACAAGAATGATATGTTCTAGTTTTCATGGTGTCCTGATGAAGAGAGACAGAGAGAGGAATAAAACTGAGGACATCAGTATGACTCGTGGTCATTATTCCGTTGGACCAGTGTAGCTATAACCTGTTCTGAATTCTAGTAAATGGGTTCATGTGTTTTGGTACATTATCTTGTAAACTGAAATTGTTATATTAGACTATTAGATTTCTGTTCTGTTATATTAGAACAAGTTAAAACAACAAGCCATTTGTAGGTAAACCAACTGAAATATAAAGTCAACACAAATTAAAACCAGTAATTACACACTACATATAGTGTTGAGTTTACTTAAGTTTACCTAAGCCTGAGTTGAAATGAAATATCTTCTTAAGTCATATCTGTGAAAGATCACTGTGTTAAAACATTTATTTCACAGAACAGTCTGATTCAAAAACATTATTGATTTATCCTAAATACTATGTTGTGTGAAATTGTATTTCTAGTCCATTTAAAATGACTTTTTTTAGTTGAATCAACAAATGAATTTTTACAGTATTAAAGGATATTAAGACAGACAACCTGTATAAATAAATGAAGCATTTATTAACACAAACCATCAGACAGTACATTTACATTGTCTCAGGGTGAGAGAGAGAGCGAGAGAGAATGAAGAGAGGGTTGACGTGTGTACGCAATAACAGAGAACTACAACTATGAACTAATGAGGATATATTTCAACATGTATTAAAGAGAGCGAGCGAGAGTGAGAGAGAGAGACTGCAAGCAAAGATAAGATGTTTGAAGTGTCTAACAGTTGTTTGCTGGTTATTTCAGAAAGAAAAACACATTCAAAATGATTAAAAAAGCATCTTTGAGACAAAGTGTTCTTCATCTAAAGTAGGCCCAAATGTTAAAGCTCAGTCTCACGTGATGGATATTGTTCTAAATATCCAGTGGCTGTCGGCCTCATCCGATATGAGGGAATTTTCACCATTCCTTGAAGAGTGAAGACTCAGGTGTTGCTTCTGGTCCAGGAAATTTTGTTCATAGTTACAAGTAAAGGAAACGTTCGCTTGACGCTCGTTCAGGTCATGAACACCTGCTGCAACCTTGACTTGGAGATAAAATCTGTGTGTTAAACGTTGATCAGACGTCTGGCTGAAATTCTAAAGTGTCTCAAGATGATTTGAGCTGGTGAGAAAGATTCTTTACTGGGACAGTTTATCACCTGTGTAGCCACGCCCCTTTTCTTCTTCTGATGTTAAACTTGCATTGGGCATTTCTGGTGGTGCTGTCACCTACTGGTGGGCAAGGGTACCTACACTGTAAAGGGTGTAAGCCATTAGGGTACACGCACAGCTGTCAGCTCCATACTGCACTACTGGCTACTGCTCTGAGCAGTCCCACTCAGCTTTTCAACCTGACACAGTCACCAAAGATTTGAATTTCAGCTAATTTGACTTGATAAATGTGGAGGGTAAACTTTATATTAAAATCACCTGAAACTTAAAGCTCTTCAACACTAATATGTTGGGTTATATGGTTTTATTAATATTCTCTCTTCAAGTTATTGTTTTCGCTCAATTATAAATCTACACAGGTTAAAGAAAACTCAGCAGCTTTTATCTTAACTTCTTTCTGAGTGAAGAAATGAAACCTGGGGTTTTTATTCAGATTGATCAGACCACTCCCCCATACTTCCATACTCCATAATCAACTTGAATGAGAATAAGGATAACAAGGAAAAAACACATAATAAATAAGAGGCACAACAATTATTTCCAAATTTAAAGACATTGATAAATGCAAGTATTTCATGGGATGATTTATATGAGAAAAAAGCAAAAGGTTATCAGCTTTTATCTTTTCCAATTGAAGGTTTTGTTTTTTTTCAATGAAGGGGGTGAATACCTTTGTTTGAAACTGCTGCATCATTTAAGGTAGAACATGAACATCCAATGAGAATTCAAATTAAGCCACATCTTTAACTAATAAACCATTTAAAGACAAAGATATTACAGACCACATATTTCTCCCTGAACCTGAAAGAATTCCCTATTCTGGCAGCTTTTCAGGCTCTAAATAACCCAAATAAAGGTCAACGTTTCTAAAAGGTAGGTGGTTTCACAAACATTTCCACATGTACTGCACATTTATCTTCAGCGTGGGTCCAGCAGTGTAAGCTTTAATCATTCCTGACTGCAAGCAGACAGCTCAATGTCCTCATCTCTGATTCCTTAATCAAAGCTTTCACTAAACCATGAAAACTAAAGCTCTTGTACCTGTAGTGTTTCTCCACTCTGGATTCCAAACCCATTCAACACCAACACCATCCAAACTCCATCCAAAACAGCTGTGCTACACAAGTAATTAGCCAAACAGCCAATCATGTTAGCTAACTAGCTAATCAGCCAATCAGGAGAGGTGTTGGAAGGAGAGTGACTCTAAAGGAGAGGAAGAAGAATGGCTCCACGTTCAGGTAGGCTGCTCCTACATTATCAAACCATGGGAAAATATAAAGATACAAGAAGTTCAGCACTAAATTAAATGTTACTGTGGAAACTATGAGCAAAACAACAACGTAGCTGCTAGCATTAGCTTTTTAGCTCTCTGAGATGAACAACAAACTTCTGATTTGTAGTGGAAATGTTCAGATCCCTTCAAATCATCCATTGCTGCCCCCTGGTGGCCTGGGGTTGAAGACCAGCCTCTCTTTAAATGCTGTAGTTCTTGTGTTGGTGTTTCAGACGAGGATGAGAGGAATTCAGTTCTCCCGATTAGAACCATGAACTCTCTGTCTTCCACCTGAAGCCTGTGGAAGATCTACTTCAGTCCATCAGTTTAATCTCAGCAGTTTCCAACACGACACGCCCATTAATAGTGAGCCACGTGTCCTGGTCAACTGCACCAGATTAGATACATGCAGTGTTAGCAGCGCTCAGACAGTCTGCAGAGATGAAACACTGGGAGAATATGGATCTACAGCACTAGCAGTTTATTCATGCCCATTATTCTTATGCTGGACTTACTAATGCTTATATATTATATACCTTTATCCCTACTTATGTGCACACATGCAGAAGTCTAAGCCGTGTGCATGGTGATCTAAAATTGCTAATACATGCTAATGGTATATTAACGTGATTCTGAGACTAATATTGTTACTTCACAATGACAGACTACCCTAAGCTGACAGATTTAACTTAATACTGTCCACCTTATTCCTCCACGCCCACATTCAGAGGCTTGTTTCTTCAGCCTTTGTGTTGCAGTTCCCTCTCATTTAGTTTCTAGTGGATTATGGTCGTATCTCGGTAAAAGCGAAGCAGTCTGAAGCAGGCAACTGCTGTGGACACTGATCATAAAGGAGCGTAATGTGGCTAGCTGGACTAACCCAACATTTAAACAAGCTATTTAATGCTACTTAGAGATTTCTAGAGCCTTGTTTCTCAACCCTGGTCCTGGCAGCACACTGCTCTGGTACAGTTCATATACAGTACAGTTTATTATCACTGTGGTTGTACTCTATTAGTGGATCCACTGTAGCACTGGTGGACAAAGTGAACAAAGATGGTTCACTCAGGCTAGAACAGCCAACAGGTTTAGCTCAGGCTAAGACAGGCTAACCCTAGCTAAAAGGTTTAGCTCAGGCTAAGACAGGCTAACCCTAGCCAACAGGTTTCACTCTGGCTAAAATAGGTTAACCCTGGCTAACATCTTTTCCTCATACTAAGACCGGCTAACCTTAGCTAACAGGTTTAGCTCAGGCTAAAACAGGCTAACCTTAGCTAAAAGGTTTCATTCTGGCTAAAATAGGTTAACCCTGGCTAACATCTTTACCTCATACTAAGACCGGCAAACCGTAGCTAACAGGTTTACTTCAGACTAAGATCGGCTAACCCTAGCCAACAGGTTTGACTCAGACTAAGACAGGCTAACCCTAGCCAACAGGTTTGACTCAGGCTAAAACAGCCAAACCTTAGCTAACAGGATTCACTCTGGCTAAAATAGGTTAACCATGGCTAACAGCTTTACCTCATACTAAGACCGGCTAACCTTAGCTAACAGGTTTGACTCAGACTAAGACAGGCTAACCCTAGCCAACAGGTTTGACTCAGGCGAAGACAGGCTAACCCTAGCCAACAGGTTTGACTCAGACTAAGACAGGCTAACCCTAGCCAACAGGTTTGACTCAGACGAAGACAGGCTAACCCTAGCCAACAGGTTTGACTCAGGCGAAGACAGGCTAACCCTAGCCAACAGGTTTGACTCAGACTAAGACAGGCTAACCCTAGCCAACAGGTTTGACTCAGGCAAAGACAGGCTAACCCTAGCCAACAGGTTTGACTCAGGCAAAGACAGGCTAACCCTAGCCAACAGGTTTGACTCAGGCAAAGACAGGCTAACCCTAGCCAACAGGTTTGACTCAGACTAAGACAGGCTAACCCTAGCCAACAGGTTTGACTCAGACTAAGACAGGCTAACACTAGCCAACAGGTTTCACTCTGGCTAAAATAGGTTAACCTTTGCTAACAGGTTTGACTCAGACTAAGACAGGCTAACCCTAGGCAAAAGCTTGACCTCAGGCTAAGACAGGCTAACTTCAGCTAACAGGTTTAATTAAGGCTAGCATTAGCTATTAGTGTAGTAGGTAATACTGAAGCAGAGAGCATGCTGACTGCCTGAGGGTCCAGCTGGTAACATTATCTGCTACACAAGTAGATGTGTTTGTAGGTCTGTAAAACAGAGATGGTATCATTAGCATCCTGCTTCCTTACTGCAGTGCTAGAGCTACACACTGAAGGGTTCTCCATTTACTCTGAGTTTAATGTTCTGTTCTACAGGTTGAGGTTCTGCTCGAGTTCTGAGTCGACGATGCTGGAATGAGAACACTGCTCTGAGAACGTCTTCAGCTCAGTAACCTGCTGAGTGACAGTAAGAGAACTGTGTACAAACTGAGCTAGAACAGTTCTAGATAAATGCATTCCAGAGAGGGTGTGGTGTTTGAGTTCTTCAGTCTCTCCAGATGTTCTGATGATCCTAAAGCTGCTGTTCTGTTTCAGGAACCTGGTTTCTGGATCTTCACCCCGTCCTGAAAACTGCCTGCTTCCTTATCTGTGCTGAAGAGTCCAGCCTAGAAGATCAGCCTGAGCCCTCCTTCATCTGACCTCCTGCCTCTGTGATTCCTTCCCACAATGCAAAGCTTCCACAGCTTCTTCCACTATTTTTCCACATGACACACCTTTTCTGAATAAATTTGCATATGTAATGTGCTTGTAGCCAATCACAGGTGCCAATTAAGACGAGTGTTTATAAGGCACGCGATGTGAGCGGTGTTCTCGATGATGGTGAGGACGAAAAAAAGAGGAAAATCTGAGATCTTTCCACCGTGATTGAGAAGACTGGTCCTGCAGAGTAAGTAGCAGCATCAGAACCAGAACCTCCAGCTTAACTGCTTCCGAAAAAATGCTGCTTTTTAATTCCCTCATTTTTTTTTTTCTCTCTCTTCTTTTCCCTGTTTCAGTTGTGGTTCTGCTCTCTCTTGGCCTCTGAGCCCCGCCGACCCCCCCACAGGGCGATCAGTGACGGCCTCTGGGCCCCGCCGACCCCCCCACAGGGGGATCAGTGACGGCCTCTGGGCCCCGCCGACCCCCACAGGGGGGATCAGTGACGGCCTCTGGGCCCCGCCGACCCCCACAGGGGGGGATCAGTGGTTCCACCCAGGGCAGAGACTGAGGAGAGGTAAATCTGGGGTAGCTGTTATTCCCCACCTCCTGCATGGGGAGGGAGACCATGGCATACCAACAAAGGCATTACACCTCTAGCTCCACCCACAATGGGCGGGGCTTGCAGCATGCCAGTCTTGGGTTCACCCCAAACCCACCCACACTGACTGGAGAACGAGGGGAAGCCGGCCCAGCCCAGATTTATAACTGTCACTAAGTTCTACTACAGATAAGACATTTACTACTGGGCTTTACCCTGATGGTGACTTTTTGTCAGCTTCTGATTGGTTAATGAGGTAATATGCTAATAAACCGAGTTACCATCAACGTGAAGCCTGGAGCATCAAGCTAAGATGGACGGGAGAAGCAGTGACCTCTGTTTGACCATTTGGGGGCAGATTCAGGAGAGTTTACTTTCTGCTGTGCAGCTCAGTTTAACCCCACTGTAATAAAAACTGCAGGAGGGGAGATAAGCTCCTCCCACTCTGCACCCATGTGTTAGTACAGGCTGACCCACATCTGCAGCTGCTCTTCTCTCTCTAGGAGCTTCTAGGTAGTTCAGTGCTGGTGTTCAGGTTCAGGGTAAGTGCCGGTGACTCTAGGCTGATTACAGACAGCTGTTCAGACTCTTCTCTGATCAGTTTAACAGGAGAACTTCACTTCCTGTGCTCACTGACAGTCACACTGATGGTCAGTGTTGGTCAGGTGGTCTGGGTGAAACGGTCATTTCCTGAGTCAGTATGAAGTCTGGAGCTTCTGAAAGCTGAGTTTTTCCTCTTGTTAATTAAGCAGACTTTGGTAAAACTCCATTGGCAGGTGTTCCAGTACTAGTCTTCACCTTCATGGTAACCTTTGATCATCTCCCAGCTTACCTGATCTGTAAGGACCCATAAAGCATGAGGAGCATTCAGCATCCAGCCTTCATTCATCCTTCAGTGAAACAGCCCCCTGCACCACAGCGCCACCCCCAGGCTGTGATTGGAGACTGATTAGTGAGCAGCCTTCTGATCTACAGCAGCAGCTCCAGTGCTCCTCTGACTGTTAGATCCCGAAAACACTGCAGGAATGGATCCTATTTAAGCCACATATTTGTGCAGATATTTGCATATATTATAATGTATATATGAATATATTAGCATGTATTTGCATGCCACAATAGCACATTTAAATGAATGTAAGCTGGATGTGAGTCAAACAGTTTATTCATGTTAAAATGATCACATTCACATACAATGTGTTGTCAAAAGTATGTGGACACCTGCTCATGCAACATCCAAAAATCAAGAGCCGTAATCTGGACCTACTTATTCTCCTCATTTACTGCACTAACAGCCTCTACTTTTCTAGGATGGCTTTGCACTGGATATTGGTACATTACGGTGAGGACATTTGATTGTATTCAACCTAAAGTGAAGCTCAGCAGCGTCTCTCACAGCTAAAGACTTTCATTTGTAATAAACCTTAACTGCTGCTCCTGACGTCTCCAACACCACACACCGTTAACAGTGAACAGTGCCCCCTGGTGACCACAGCCAGCATCTCCAGATTAGACAGGCCCACAGCAGAGTTAGCTGTAGCACATGAGCTTACTGCAAGTGTTGATCTCCAAGGCTAGCTATCTAGTTAGCATTAGAGAAGGTGCTGATGGCTGGATGAGACTGGAGCTCAGAGCTGCTGATCAGATTTCTGAGTTTATGGTTGAATCCAGAGCAGAAGAGCAGGAACAGAGGGTGAAGATCTGGAAGTGATTCATCATGAACTTTTACAGTTAGATTGAGTTCATTAAAAGAATTTAGTGACCCTAAATAAAAGTGATCAGATCTAGACTGAGATCAGACTGCTCTGCTGGCGTCCGGTTATATATGGACATGTAAAACAGAAAGACCAGGATGTTCAAACTGACCCTTCTCATCCTTTCTGGACTTGGATCAGCATCATCTCAACACCAACACCTGTGGTGTTGCTATAGCCTTTCTGTAGTGATGCCAATGTGATGCTATAGGCTTTCTGTGGTGGGTTCTAGATAAATGCATTCCAGAGAGGGTGTGGTGTTTGATCTCTTCACTCTCTCCAGATGTTCTGATGATCCTAAAGCTGCTGTCCTGTTTCAGGAACCTGGTTTCTGGATCTTCACCCCGTCCTGAAAACTGCCTGCTTCCTCATCTGTGCTGAAGAGTCCAGCCTAGAAGATCAGCCTGAGCCCTCCTTCATCTGACCTCCTGCCTCTGTGATTCTTTCCCACAATGCAAAGCTTCCACAGTTTTATCCACTTTTTTCTGCTTCACACACCCTCTCTGAATAAATTTGCATACATAATGAGCTCATAGCCAATCAGAGGTGCCAATTAAGATGATTTTTTATAAAAAAATCTGCTGTGCAGCTCAGTTTAACCCCACTGTAATAAAAACTGCAGGAGGGGACATAAGCTCCTCCCACTCTGAGTCTGAGAAGATGGCGCCGCTGACGACGGCCGCCGTAACGACTGCTCTGACCACATCTAGCTTTTTTTTAGTTAAATTTAGTGTTTTTAGCTATTTTATTCAACCCTTTTCATCATGGCTCGTATTGTATACGACCGTGAGACTCTTCTTTCTGTTAATTTACAATTCACTCACCTTAAATCGCTGCTAACTCCGGATCCAAGCTGGCCGAGAGAAATCCTGAAGGAGGACAAAGGACGGGACGCCGTACTCCACAAGAAGCGACACCGAGGAAAGCGAGCCGGCGTCAGAGACAGACTGAGAGCCAGGGCACACAGGGCACCTCTGCCTAGTATTCTCCTAGCCAACGTCCAGTCTCTAGACAACAAACTCGACGACCTCCGGGCCAGAATCAAGTTCCAGAGAGACATTCGGGACTGCAACCTCCTCTGTTTCACCGAGACATGGCTGAACCCAGCGATACCGGACCACGCCAGCCAGCCGGCCGAGTTCTTCTCGGTACATCGCATGGACAGAACCGTGGAGTCGGGGAAGTCAAGAGGTGGTGGAGTATGTATCATGGTGAACAACAAGTGGTGCGACAGTGCTAATGTTGTGACCCTCGTACGCTCCTGCACACCAAACCTGGAGCTGCTCGCCCTAAAGTTTCGTCCCTTCTATCTTCCTCGGGAGTTCACCTCGGTCATCGTCTGTACAGTGTACATTCCACCCGATGTACAGAAGGACACCGCGCTGTGTGAGCTTCACGACACACTCACACAGATCCAAACCCACCATAAGGACGCTGCACTCACTGTTGTTGGGGATTTTAACAACGCCAACCTCAAAAGTGTGGCAGCGAACTTTCACCAACACATCACCTGCCCCACCCGGGGCCACCGGACTTTAGATCACTGCTACACCACACACAAAGACAGCTACAAAGCGCAGTCAGTACCACCGTTTGGAAAGTCAGACCACGCCGCCATCTTTCTCCTACCAAAATATAAACAAAGGCTGAAGCAAGAGCTTCCGGTGGTGAGAGAGGTCGAGCGCTGGACGGACCAATCAGTGGCCACGCTGCAGGACGCTCTTGATGACGGGGACTGGGACATGTTCCGGCGCAGCTCCGATGACGTCAACATGTTTACGGAAGCGGTCGTGGGTTTTATCGGGAAAGTAGCGGACGACACCGTCCAGAAATCTACAATCAAAACATTTCCCAATCAGAAGCCCTGGGTGGATAAAAGCATCCGGGAGGCTCTGAATGCCCGCACTGCTGCCTACAACACGGGACTGATCAGCGGAGATATGCAGGAATACAAGTCTGCATCATATGGAGTAAGGAAGGCGGTAAAGGAGGCGAAGCAGCGCTACGGAAGGAAACTAGAGTCCCAGTTCCAGCAAAACGACTCTAGGAGCCTGTGGCAGGGACTGAGAACAATAACGGACTGTAGGAGCCCACCCTGTGGACTGGGAAGTGCAGACTTGTCTCTGGCGAACGAGCTAAACACCTTTTATGCTCGCTTTGATGCTGCAGCCGGCAACGTTAACTACAGTGACACCGGCACAGCTGATATAGAGGAGCACGTCAGAGAACAAAGAGCCTTCACCATCACAGAGAGAGATGTACGGCGGGTGTTCAGAAGAGTGAATACCAGGAAGGCTGCGGGACCCGATGGCATCTGTGGTCGAGTCCTAAAAGCCTGTGCAGATCAGCTAGCACCGGTATTCACGGACATCTTCAATCTCTCACTGACGCAGGGGATTGTTCCATCGTGCTTCAAACAGTTCATCATCGTTCCTGTCCCGAAGAAACCACAGCCAGCCTGCCTCAACGACTACCGCCCAGTCGCCCTCACATCAGTCGTGATGAAGTGCTTCGAGAAGCTGGTGAGAGACTTCATCACATCCACGCTGCCCGACACCCTGGACCCGTTTCAGTTTGCATACCGTCCAAACCGTTCCACAGATGATGCCATCGCTCACCTTCTCCACACATCGATGACACATCTGGATGCTGGGAGGGGTAATTATGTTAAAATGCTGTTTGTGGACTACAGTTCAGCATTTAACACTATTATTCCCTCAAGACTCACCACAAAGCTGGAAGATCTAGGTCTCCACCCATCCATCTGTGACTGGATCTCCAACTTCCTGACTAACAGACCACAAGCTGTTCGGGTAGGCAAGCATGTCTCACCCACCCTCACCCTCAGTACCGGAGCCCCTCAGGGCTGTGTCCTTAGCCCTCTGCTGTACTCGCTGTACACCTCAGACTGCAAAGCCACTTCCAGCTCCACCAACATCATTAAGTTTGCTGACGACACAGTTGTGGTGGGCCTGATCTCAGGAAACAACGAGAAGGCCTACCTGGAAGAGATTAGAACCCTGGAGAACTGGTGCCAGGATAATAATCTCCAGCTAAATGCCAGCAAAACGAAGGAGCTGATTGTGGACTTTAGCAGGAAACAGCAGAGGAGCTACCAACCTGTCCACATCAGTGGAACGGCGGTGGATAGGGTAGGAAGCTTCAAATACCTTGGAGTGACCATCTCTCAGGACCTGTCATGGAGTTGCCACATCAACACCATAACGAAGAAGGCTCGTCAGCGCCTATACCACCTGAGACGACTGAGGGACTTCAGACTGCCCTCCAAGGTACTACGATCCTTCTACTCCTGCACCATCGAGAGCATCCTCACGGGGAACATCACAGTCTGGTTTGGGAACAGCACCAAGCAGGACAGGCAAGCGCTACGACGAGTGAGACGTTCAGCAGAGCGAATCACTAGGATGGAGTTTCCTGACCTGCAGTCCATCTACAAGAAGCGGTGTTGGACCAAGGCCAAGAAGATTGTGAAGGACCCCAGTCATCCCAACAATGGACTGTTCTCTCTGTTGCCCTCGGGGAAACACTTAAGAACCCTGAAGGCTAACACAGAGAGAATGAGGAGGAGCTTCTTTCCACAAGCCATCCGTGCCTTGAATGGGGACAGGGACTTAGGACACTAAATCAAAGTATCTACATACACAAACTGGACCTATTTCATCTCTGTATATATATTTGTATATTTGTATTCTGTACTTTTTTTTTGCTTATATTTCTATATTTTCATTTTTATATTCTATTCTTTAACTTAAATGTAACTTATTCTATTTTTATTTTCTTCATTTTTATTTTATTTTTTCTTTTGCACTTTTGCACTTTACTTCATTAAGTTAAGGTTTAGTTAAGTTTAAATGTAGATTTTTATTGTATAGCTTGATGTGAGCAGACTGTCAAAAAAGCATTTCACTGCAAGTTATACTGTGTATGACTATGTACGTGACAAATAAAATTTGATTTGATTTGATTTGATTTGACTCTGCATCCATGTGTTAGTACAGGCTGACCCACATCTGCAGCTGCTCTTCTCTCTCTAGGAGCTTCTAGGTAGTTCAGTGCCGGTGACTCTAGGCTGATTACAGACAGCTGTTCAGCCTCTTCTCTGATCAGTTTAACAGGAGAACTTCACTTCCTGTGCTCACTGACAGTCACACTGATGGTCAGCGTTGGTCAGGTGGTCTGGGTGAAACAGTCATTTCCTGAGTCTTTGGTAAAACTTCACTGGCAGGTGTTTTAGTACTAGTCTTCACCTTCATGGTAACCTTTGATCATCTCCCAGCTTACCTGATCTGTAAGGACCCATAAAGCATGAGGAGCATTCAGCATCCAGCCTTCATTCATCCTTCAGTGAAACAGCCCCCTGCACCACAGCGCCACCCCCAGATTGTGAATGGAGTGGCCTTCTGATCTACATTGATAGTGGACGATTAGTTCCACCACTGTGATCGGATTCATGCATCAGTCTAGTTCATCTGATTTCTCACTAAGGCTTGAACACTGAATCACGACTTTAGCTGATGTGATGTTTAATTGTGGTATAAAAATGAGAAAATATGCATATATTAAGCAGAATGAGGTGGGAACTCAGCAAGAAGCTAGTAAAGTGGGAAACTTGGGAATCAAGGTGAAACACAACTATGCCACTGGTGTCACAGTCACTGATGTTATGTCATATTCATGTTTATTTCATGTTTAATTATTTGACCCCGCAATGAACTGGTGCTTTGTTCAGGGGTATTCCTGCCTTGGGCCCAATAATAAGCTCCAGACCCACTGTGACCCTGATTAGAAAGAAGTGGGAGAAAGATGGACAGATTCATAGTTACACACATGGACAAAATTGTTGGTACTCTTCGGTTAAGGAAAGAAAAAACTACAATGGTCACGGAAATAACTTAAATCTGACAAAAGTAATAATAAATAAAAATGCTATGAAAATTAACCAATGAAAGCCAGACAATGCTTCAACAGAATTATTTAAAAACTCATGAAACAGGCCTGGACAGAAATTATGGTACCCTGAACAACCTTTTGAGGCAATCACTGCAATCAAATGATTCCTGTAACTGTCAGTGAGACTTCTGCACCTCTCAGCAGGTATTTTGGCCCATTCTTCATGAGCAAATTGCTCCAGTTGTCTCAGGTTTGAAGGTTACCTTTTCCAGATGGCATGTTTCAGCTCCTTCCAAAGATGCTCAATAGGACTTAGGTCAGGGCTCATAGAAGGCCACTTCAGAACAGTCCAGGTTTTTCCTCTTAGCCATTCTTGGTTGTTTTTAGCTGTGTGTTTTGGGTCATTATCCTGTTGCAAGACCCATGACCTGCAACTAAGACCAAGCCCTTGATAGTCTTGAGATTTCTTTGTACCCTGCACAGACTCAAGACACCCTGTGCCAGATGCAGCAAAGCAGCCCACGAACATTACAGAGCCTCCTCCATGTTTCACAGTAGGGACAGTGTTCTTTTCTTGATATGCTTCATTTTTAAATGTGTTACTTAATGTGATGCACATGTGTGTTTTAGGCAACATAATCAAGGGCAGAGAAGAAGACAAAAAGAAACAAAAAAATAAAAAAGAAATTTCAGAAGCAAATTCAAGATTTACAGATTCTGTTGAAGAAACAAATCCAAAAATGTTCCTTCCTCTTACCTGATTATTTTCTTCTAAAAAATAAAGATAAATGACTTCTTTTTCCAATGTTTGGTCCATCATTTATCAATTTGTTCAATACATTACATGATGAATAAAATGATAAATTTCCGGTTTGAGTCTTCTTGAAAAGATAAAAATGGCGTAGCATCTTTTAGAAAAATACAACATGCAGGAATATATAGTGATTGTTTTAGTCATAAATATTAATTATTTGAACATGTAGTCAGCCATTTATTTAAAATAAACACAAATCAAAGGAATTAGTTGACATGTTTTTAAACATTCTTTTAAAATGTTGCATCAGTTTTGGATCTTCAGCTTAGAAACGTAAAAAAATAAATAAAGCTGCCTGAGATTGACCAATACATGTTTTGAATAGTTAAATGTGTGTTATTAGATTCAGAGTTGAAAAAAGATACAAAATTAGGTTTTAAAGAGTTATAACAAGCAAATGGTACCCATTGGGTGGAATGGTCCATTAATGATTCATGATGGGGAAAACACCAATGACAAATTCACCCAAACGTATTAAAATCTGTTTAGAATGAAGCTCTCCATTTTCCATATTTGGTAAGTGGAGTTGTTTGTGGTTCCACCCACATGAGTGTGTTGGCTGAGACGGATCTGACACTGAACCTCAGTATGAATGAGGTTCACACTCAACAGGCCTGGCTGTATTCAATCAACTCAGTCCCATCATCACTGCAATGTGGTTCATGTGTTGACTGAGTTACTAAAGGGGTGAATCCCCTTTCACAGCACTGTGTGTACATACAGTCCTATACAGTCAATGAAGGAACACTGGCCTGTGGCCTGACTCCACCCCTCCATTATGACATCACTGCAATTGTGACATCACAGCGGCCTCTA
The DNA here is from genome assembly GCF_030463535.1 of Salminus brasiliensis. Lineage (NCBI taxonomy): Eukaryota > Metazoa > Chordata > Actinopteri > Characiformes > Bryconidae > Salminus > Salminus brasiliensis. The sequence goes on along the minus strand of NC_132895.1, from coordinate 32,049,727 downwards.
TATATAAGGCGTGTTCTCCCTCACTGGTTCAGTTAGGATTCAGCAGGTCACGAGACAGTTGATTGCTACAGTCACATCGACGCTGATGTCATTTGGCTCGGTTCTAGAGCCACTTACATTAGAACCTGATAAACGGGTACTAGAGCTGCTTCCCTCCCACACAGGATAAGGTAAGTACCAATTATTGATTACAGATCACAATTAAAGCACAAAGTTCTCCACAACACTAGAACCAGTGAATTGGAACGTTCTAGATAATGTTAATATTTTAATAGATTAGTTTGTTAGATAGTTTAGATTTGATGGGTTAGGGTTACTTCACATGTATCAGAGAAGACACGTGCTTGCCCAGGAGCATTGCAAATGATGGGGGGGACTCTTGGTGAGCGGATGGGTTAGCTCAGTTAAACTAGGGAAAAATTGGTCTCTACATCAATCAGTCACAGCCTCAGTTTTTCCAACTGAAGCTGCAAAAGGTCAAAAGCAGATGTTCTGATCATTTCAGCATCTGAAGTGCTGTTTACCGGTGAGGTTCTGGTGAGGTGTGCAGAATATAAAGCATAAGAGAGTCAGAAACACTCTTAAACCCTCAAAATGAACCGTTCACCTACTGAACCCTCTAACGTTCTGCTCCACCTTCCATACACAGGGAAACAACATGAAAACCGACGGTCCTCTGAGAAGCTTGGGCTACGAGTTGGTGGGCAGCCTCGGTGAAGGGACTTTCGGCATGGTGAAACTGGCCACGTCAGAAAGACACTCCGAACAGGTGGCCATTAAAATAATGAAGCCCCGAAGAAAAAATTCTAAATTCACTCGTAAATATCTGCCCCTAGAACTCGCCATCCTGAGAAGAGTGAGGCACCCTCACATAGTTCAGGTCCACGAAATCTTTCAGATGCCCAGCGGACAGGCTTACGTCATGATGGAGGCTGCCACGACAAATCTCTTTCGAAAGGTCTGTGAGCTCTCCTTCATCCCCATGGACCAGGCCAGGACGTGGTTCTCTCAGCTCGTCTGTGCCGTGGTCTACCTGCACCAGCAGAACATCGCTCATCGAGACCTGAAGTGTATGAATGTTCTGCTGACGGCTGACAACCAAGTGAGGCTCACCGACTTTGGTTTTGGGCGATTTTACGAAGGCTTCCCCAAACTGTGTCGGACATACATGTGCACTCCACTTTATGCTGCACCGGAGGTGCTTCTGCGTGTACCACATGATCCCATGAGGTCTGATGTCTGGAGTCTGGGCGTGATCTTCTACCACATGGTCACCGGGAGACTACCCTTCAAAGCCCCCAACAGGAAAAGACTCCCACTCCGCCAGCTCAGACCCCTGGAGTATCCCAGTAATGTGGAGGAGCCCTGTCGCACCTTCATCTCGTACATGCTGCGCTACAATCCTCTCGTCCGGCCTTCGGCGACTAAGGTGGCCCAGCACCCTTGGCTGCAGACCAGCCAGGAGCCGTAAGTAAACCTCTGTGCTGGAGCTCCAGCATCAAGTTCCAGGTTTATATGTTCCTACAGGAGATTTACCTCTGATTTTCCATTTCAGGTTGCCGCACAGCTCCAGCAGTCTGGAGGTGCAGTCTGGGGTTCAATCCTCGAGCCGGTCTCTGTCTGTGAGAAGCTCTCCCTGTGTCTCTGAGCTACAGAAGAGGAACACCGTAAGTCATAGAGCACACCTCACAACATTACAACAGTTCCTTCAGATTCCCACATAATCAAACAGTGGAAACAGAGTCATTTAGAGTGAGGTTTGGTGGGAAATGCTCCATTCAAGAGGAACCTACCCAGTCAGAACTGTCTACAGTGGTGGTGAATGCAATCAGACGTCTGAACCTCTAAAAGCTCCCTCACAGTAAGGTACGCTGGAATACGCTGCCTGGCGCCTGAGACACCGTTCTATCAGAGAAAATCACATCTGTGCAGCAGTCATGACGATGCCTGGTTCCGTTCACCACCACTGTCCAGAAATACAAAGGGGGAACTGGTGGGGTCAAGGGTCCCATTGGTTCTTAACAACATTAGCTTCATGTAACGACATTCCAGCTGCCGTTCAGATCATGTTCAGGAATTTCCACCAGAGCGATTTGAAGCCAGACTGTTCAGGATACATCAGTAAAGGTCAGATTTGTGTGTAAATTCTATAACGACCCTTTCCTCTTCACCACAGGATCCAGATAAGGCCAGTCTGAGCAGAGCAGCGACACACTCCTCCAGCAGTCGCACTCCTCCAGAGACTTCCACAGCTCATCCCCCAGCAAGGTAAGATTCAGGATTACAGTTCACCCTGAAGTTTGGTTGTACTGTTCAGTCCAATACAGAGGTGTCAAACATACGGCCTGCGGACCGGAATCGGCCCGATTAAGGCTTAAGTTCACCATTAACCTCATTCCTGCTTCTGTACCATCTCCAGACGTATAGGCAGGTTCCTTGTGGTACCAGTTGAAGACCAGGACTCACTTCAGCAAACACAGGAAGTGTTTCAGACTTCTTCCTGTTTGAGCAGAGATGTAGACGGGACATCGTCATCTTCTAGCTCTGGAGATGGGCTGGAGTTTGTCACGTGTCGAGAGGTTCAGCCTGAGCCAGAACACGGCAGCAGTGGAGCTTGCCGAAGCGTGGAGGTCGTGGGGGAGGAGTGCGGCTGCTTCGGCTGTAGCTCGTTTTGCGCTGCAGCTAAAGCTTGCCTAGTGGCACCAATTGTAAAAGCCTCCCGCTCACTTCGAGAGAGGATGAGGAGGTTTTTCAGAGGTAAGTCTGTGGTGCGTCGCTCCTCCTCTCCTTCCCAGTAGGGTGTCCATCATCCTGCTGCCTCGGCTGAAGCTCCTGCTTGCTGGTGCAGAGCAAAGGCGTGACAGTGCAACTCCAGAAGTCCTGCTACCGCAGCCAACAGTGAAGAAGGGACCCAAGAGACAGAGGCTCCTCCAGTTTAAGGTATGGGAGTGGAGTGTTAAGGGACTGGGACAGCCCCAGATCTTTAAACTGCAAAATCACTTCAGATGATTGAGAAATGGTTCAGTTGCTCAGACTTTCTCTTATTGTCCCACAAACAGATCCTGAAGAAGATGAAGAAGACGACCAAGAAGGGCTCATCCATCGAAGTCGTCTAATACGGCTCCTGGTAACGACAACATCCCACTTTCTCTCTATCTGATCACTGATTCTACTGCTTTCCCGTTATCTATCAGTCTATCCGGTGTCGACCAGAGGAGGATGGGTTCCTCTTTTGAGTCTTGGTTCCTCTCAAGGTTTCTTCCTCTTAGCATGAGGGAGTTTTTCCTTGCCACTGTCGCCACTGGCTTGCTCAAAAGAGGCTCAGACCCGGATTTCTGTAAAGCTGCTTTGGGACGATACCTGTGGGTGAGATTCTAGAGAGAGTGCAATGCAGTGACTCTGTTGTTCTGCTGGGAGAATTCAGCGCTAATATGGGCAATAACTGGAAAACCTGGAGAGGAAGGATCAGGGGAACGGCCTGTCTGATCTGAACCCGAGCAGTGAGTTGTTATTGGACTTCTGTGCTGGTCATGGTTTGTCCGTAACAAACACCATGTTCAGACACAAGGTTGCTCACCTGTACTTGGTACCAGAGCAGCTTGGGCTTGGGTCATTTGATCTGAGGTCATGTGTTTCAGACACTCGGGTAAAGAGAAGTGCCAAGCTGTGACCTGATCTTCATCCAGTGGTGAGTTGGATCGGGTGGTGGGGTAAACAGCCACACAGACCTGGTAGGCCCAAACAAGTAGTGAGGGTCTGCTAGGAAAGGCTGCCATCCACAATACGTTCCACTCCCATCTCCAAAAGAGCTTCTCACATGTTCTGGAGGAGGTTGGAAACATGGAATGGGAGTAGACCTGGTTTAAGACCTCCATCGAGGAAGCTGCTGTACATAGTTGTGTCCAGAAGCTTGCTGGTGCCCATTACAGTGGACGCCAAAGAACCTTTTGGTGTCCACCTGCGGTGAGGGAGGCCATCAGGTGGAAGAAAGAGACTTTCTGAGCTCGGTTGGGTCGGGGTACTCCCACTTCTGCTAATGGGTACCAGCAGGCAAAATAGGTAGCAGCTTTGGAAGTGGCAGAAGCAAAATCCAGAGAATGAGAGGAGTTCGGAGAGGCCGTGGAGAATGACTGTCAAGGATTTTCTGGAAAATGCTCCGACAACACAGATGAGGAGTGAGGGACACTGTGGAAACTGTGCTCAGTAAGGGTGGTGAACCTCTGAACTCTGTGGACGTTGTTGAGCACTGGAAGGAAAGTCTGGAGGATCTTCTAATCCCAAGGAAAATGCCTCAGGGTGGTGGTGGTCCCCATTTTCAAGAAAGGGGGCCAGAGAGTGTGTGCAGACTTTAAAGGCTTCACACTTCTCAGCCTCCCTGGGAAAGTTCATGTCAGGGTACCGGAAAGGAGAATCCGTCCGACAGTTAAACCTCAGATGCAGGAGGATCAGTGTGGGTTCTGTTCTGGTCGTGAAAAGGTGGACCAGCTCTGCTGTTTGCAGACATTGCCCTTGTGGCCTCTACGTGTCGGGGGTCTCCACCACACACTTGAAGGGTTTGCAGCTGAGTGTGAAGCGGTCAGTATGAGAATCAGCACCTCCAAGTCTGAGGCCATGGTAGTATCCCGGAAAAGGATGGCGTGCTTCCTCCAGGTAAAGTGCGTAGGCCAAGCCCAGGTGGAGGACTCTCGGGGACTTGTTGGCGAGTGATGGGAGAAGGGGTTGTGAGATCAGTGGTAGGTTAGGCGGCTGCAGTTGATCTATGTCCCCACCCTCACCTGTGGTCAGGAGGTTTGGGATTGCGGATACAGGCGGGTAGCTGGACTAATTCTTCATGGTGGAATGAGGAACTGTATTATCTGGAAGGGGCTTTAGGAAGGGGGTATCAGGGCTTGACCTATTGCCACCACGGCTGTGAGCTGGATCAAGCGGATAGAGAAGATGTATAGTTATGTCCTGAACGTCAGTTTAGCCATTAGAGAAATTTCTGAAATGACACTGTTAAGAAATAAAGCTTTGCTAAGCAGCTTCACCAGCCTGAGACGTTTCATCATTTTACCACAGAAAATATTCAGCATTTCTTTGGGATTTCTGGAAAATTAAGGTTCTAAAGAGAAAGCAGAACTTTTGTGTGCTCAGTTTAAATTCACCACTGCTAACACTAGAACTTTTAAATATATTTGTTTTGGTTAAGGCCACTTCTAACTTTATAACCTACCAACCATAAAGATCAGCCCACTAAAGCAAAGGCATTAGCTAGTTCTGTTGGCATAGGCCTCAATTATGCTAACTGGTAAATGGCGCATTGATAACACAAGCTTGCAGAATTAGCACAGTGAGAACTCATCAAAACCAGAATGCACGACACCAGGGACATGGGAAACATAAAAGTCAGAATGGTGGAGTATGAGGCTCTACATGAACAATTTATTGTGTCTTTACATTTCATCATGAAAAAAGCAGCAATTAAACACAGCCTATACTGAAAAGCCCAGTGTTGTCTGAGCAAACAGAAGCCGGATTATGAAGCTCTGCTGAACTGGATGTGTCTGGGATTTGTGAGACTACCAGGTAAGATGTTCGCCTAAAAGTGCAGTCAGTTAAGAATCTCATTAGAACCTCACCTCGCTTCACCGGAGATGAAGAACCGATTCATTTCTCTGGGTAAGGATGTTCTGCTGTATGTTTGTCCTCCACAAAATGCAGACGGGCATTTGGCTGGATGTTCTAGATTAAGTTCCTTTAACCACAGAGGCAGGTTTAACTCAGGCTAAGACAGGCTAACTCCAGCTAGCAGGTTTAATTTAGGCTAGTAATAGCTAATAGTGTAATAGTTAGTAGTGAAGCAGAGTGCATGCTGACTATCTGAGGGTTGTTAGCAGGGTCGTTAGCAGTTCAGAAGATAGCATTATCTGCTACACAGGTAAATGTGTTTGTAGGTTTGTAAAACTGCAGCGCTATCATTAGCGTCCTGCTTCGCTACTGCAGTGCTAACGCTACACACTGAAAGGTTCTCCATTTACTCTGAGTTTAATGTTCTGTTCTGCAGGTTGACCTCCTGACTTCTTGATGTGTTGTCTGACGTCCCAGACATGACCAGGACACCAGCTGACCAGCTTCTAGGTGAGTAAAGTAAAATGAGATAGAATCAAACAGCAGGACAGGAGCTAAACCACTTAGCAACACCATAGCGATACCGTAGTAACCACCTACCACTACCCTCCAAACATCCACCTAAAGTCCAACAGAAACCATCCAGAAAAAGCAGGAGCAGATCTTCAGGTATCAGGATGTTAAATTTGTATGTTTTGCTCCAATCTTGTGCTCAGGTCAGAGGAGAGTCCACTCCTCCACCCACTGAGAGACACCAGCTCGAGGGACGAGGAGGCTCCCAGCAGGAAGGGCTCCCCCAAAGAGAGCAGAGACACAGAGAACTGACAGCTCACCAGCACTGAAACTATAACACACACTCCAACACACACCGTAACACACTATACAACACAGCACTACACACACTTCTACATACAAACAACCCCACTAACACACACCTACGACCTCACCCTGACATAGGCATACGACCCTGACATCTAAGGAGAAGTTCAGGAAGCTCTCAGATTTGGCACAGAATCTTCTGCCCAACACTGACAGTTGATGGACTGGCATGAAGACTGTTCATGTAATCCAGCACAACATGAAAACACCACCTGTAGATATGATACAGTGACCACCCTACAGCATCCCAGAGGCCACGCTTCAGCTAAAAACAGCCTCAGGCACTCAAATAGGATTGGTAAGAAGGCTTACAGCACACAGTATAAACCACTTTGATTGGTTCGAGGATAATTCAGTGAATGATTGAGCTGCTGTTCTTTAACCAAACCCCTTTCCCTTAAAAATGACCAGATAAATAGTTTTATTTGGGTCTGAATGGAAAACTGAAACTGTCCCGTTTTCCTATCCCAGATTCCCGTTGCCATACATTCCTTCCTGCAGCAGATGGAGGTCAACTCAACTCAAGCACCCAAGCTCAGAAATGATAGAGTGTGAGAGAGCGCGAGAGAGATGGACACTTACCTTCTGCACAATCCTTTTGGCTCGTGCTGAGTCATACAGCTCAAGCAGGCTCTCCTCGGGCCTCTGTCTCCTCCACCGGCCGCACCTACACCCATCCTGGTAGAAACCCACATTATTCTGGTCAGGAGATGAAGAACCAGCTCAACAGCCATTAGGAACATGACCGGCCAAAAGTCAAGAGCAAGAGCTACAGCGTGACGCCTGTCCGCCATCAGCTCAGCATCATGTAGTGGGCATCCTCCAGCCTGTTGTCCACCTGAAAGGGGATATTCCTCAGCATACAGACAGAGTGGACACTGTCTCACACAGTCTCAGTCACTCCCTCACCTCCACACTAAAAAAGGAATAAAAAGAAAGAAGCACAAAACCGTAGCAACTCTGCCGAAGTGTCTCTTTTAGGGTCACTTTGCTGATCTCAGGCCCGGATAAAAAAGGAGGCTGAGCATAGAGTAGCAGCTCCATCCCACATTACAGTCTTCTGAGTCAATCTGATAAGCTAACATTTAACAACACAGGACAAAACTGACTGACGTAATCTGAGTAAAACTGATTCTGTAATGTAGCTCCAGACAAAGCATTAAAGTCATGAAGTTATTTTGAGAAGCGTCGCCTGTTTCAGAGGCCAGAAAAGAAGAAGTTGATTTATTCAGAGTTTATTTGTAGTTCTGACACATTTAGGATGTTTTTTTACTCACTTTTTCTCTACCACAACGTTTTTTCAGGCAAATGAACTATAATGCAAATTGGGCGATGACATCATTTAGCTACTTGTAGGACAGCCAATGACTTATAATTCTAAATCGAATTTGCAATTGTGGTATAAAAATGAGATCATGTACATATATGCCTCGTTGTTCCATTGAACTCCTCTCATTAAGATTCCCAAGCTGTTAAACCTTGGATATTTTCGTTTTAAACCATTGTAAACTACATTCGATCAGTAAATGAAGTTGTATTTACTAGTGGAACACTTGGAATTCTAAATGTGATGTGTAATTGTTTAATAATCAAAATAATAAATGAAAACAATCACAACTTTCATAAGCTGTTTCAGCTCCATTGTGCCATGGTACGTTGCTTGGCAGTTCTAAGAAAGGAATTATACCATCTGTAAGTATTTTAAATTACACTCGATCATTCAGTAAGGTCCTATTAACACGTGGAAAACTCGGAAATCAAGATGAAACACGGGTTTACGAGGTTAGTCTTTGCCTTGTTCTGTGGAGCTCCTCTCTGTAACATTCCTAAGCTGTTCAAGCTTGGACATTTCTTTTTTAAACACAGTAAACTGCATTCGATCAGTAAATGAGGTTGTATTTACTAGTTGGAAACTTATAATTTCAGATCTGAGGTGTAATAGTGGTATAAAAATGAAAGCATATACATATGTCCCTCCTTGTTCCGCTGAGCTCCTCTCATTAGGATTCCTAAGCTGTTAAACCTTGTAAATTTCGTTTTTAAACACTGTAAACTGCATTCGATCATCGAGTGAGGTCTTATTTACTAGTGGGAAACTTGGAATTCTAAATGTGATGTGTAATTGTGGTATAAAAATGAGAAAATATACGTATATCACGCAGAATAAGAGGTGAACTCAGAGAGGAGATAGCAAATAATCAAATATACAAGAGGGAGCTGGCGGAGAAGCACAAGATGTAAAAAAAACAGGCTAAAACTGAACTATTTGGTAGTAACAGTTTTACTTTTCGTCGAAGTCACATTCGAATAATATTAAAAATGATTTTCATAATAATAGTTAAGACAACACACTCACCTTTCACACGCTGGTTCCGCGCCGTAGGGTGATGATACGTTGCTAGAATGTTTAAAAGGGGAAAGAGACTATGTTTAAGACCTGTAAATTGCATTCAATCAGCCAGTTAGGACCAAGTCACAAGTGGGAAACTTATTAAAACTTAGCGAGAAGATAGTAATGTATAAAAGAATAAGCAGGGAGCTGGAGGAGTAGCACAAGATGTAAATAAAAAGAATCGAGGTGTTAGAGTAGAGACAGTTTCACCTCTGTTCAAAAACACATTTTAATTATTATTAAAAACATAAATAAAAACACTCACCCAATCACACTTTTCATACGCTGTTTCCGCTCTATCGGGTCATGGTATGTTGCTTGTCAGTTCAATAAAAGGAAATATACCATTTGTAAGAATTTTAAATTACACTCGATCAACCACTAAGGTCGTATTTACACGTTGAAAACTCGCAAATCAAGATGAAACATGGGTTTGGGAGGTGTGTCTTTGAGATGTTCCGCGGAGCTCCTCTCCTTAATATTCCTAAGCTGTTTAAACTGGAACATTTTCGTTTTAAACCATTGTAAACTGCATTCCATGAGTAAATGAGGTCGTATTTACTAGTTGGAAACTTTAAATTATAAATGTGATGTGTAATTGTGGTATAAAAATGAGAAAATATACGTATATCACGCAGAATAAGAAGTGAACTCAGAGAGGAGATAGCAAAGAATAAAACAGAAGAGGGAGCTGGCGGAGAAGCACGAGATGTAAAAGAAAAAAACAGCTGAAACTGAGCTATTGGAGTAGTAACAGTTTTACTTGTGGTCGAAATCACATTCTAATAATATTAAAAATAATAATCATAATAATAATTAACACAACAAACTCACCTTTCACACGCTGGTTCCGCACCTATGGGTGATGGTACGTTGCTAGAATGTTTAAAAGGGGAAATAGAATATGTTTAAGACCTGTAAATTGCATTGATCAGCCAGTTAGGACCAAGTCACAAGTGGGAAACTTGCGAGAACTCAGCGGGAAGGTAGTAATTAATAAAAGAATAAACAGTGAGCTGGAAGAGTAGCACAATATGTAAAGAAAAAAAATCAAATCGAGGTCTTGGAGTAGAGACAGTTTAACCTCTGTTCAAAAACACACTTTAATTATTATTAAAAAAAATCATAATAAAAAAACCTCACCCAATCACACTTTTCATACACTGCTCTGTCTCCATTGGGTCATGGTACGTTGCTTGACAGTTCAATAAAAGGAAATATACCATTTGTAAGAATTTTAAATTACACTCGATCCACCAGTAAGGTCGTATTTACAGGTGGAAAACTCGCAAATCAAGATGAAACATGGGTTTAGGAGGTGTGTCTTTGAGATGTTCCGCCGAGCTCCTCTCCTTAACATTCCCTAGCTGTTTAAACTGGAACATTTTCGTTTTAAACCATTGTAAACTGCATTCGATCAGTAAATTAGGTCAAATTTACTAGTTGGAAACTTATCATTCTAAGTCTGATATGTAATAGTGGTATAAAAATGAAAGCATATACATATGTCCCTCCTTGTTCCGCTGAGCTCCTCTCATTAAGATTCCTAAGCTGTTAAACCTTGTAAATTTCGTTTTTAAACACTGTAAACTGCATTCGATCATCGAGTGAGGTCTTATTTACTAGTCGGAAACTTGGAATTCTAAATGTGATGTGTAATTGTGGTATAAAAATGAGAAAATATACGTATATCACGCAGAATAAGAGGTGAACTCAGAGAGGAGGTAGCAAATAATAAAATATACAAGAGGGAGCTGGCGGAGAAGCACAAGATGTAAAAAAAACAAGCTAAAACTGAACTATTTGGTAGTAACAGTTTTACTTTTCGTCGAAGTCACATTCGAATAATATTAAAAATGATTTTCATAATAATAGTTAAGACAACACACTCACCTTTCACACGCTGGTTCCGCGCCGATGGGTGATGATACGTTGCTAGAATGTTTAAAAGGGGAAAGAGACTATGTTTAAGACCTGTAAATTGCATTCGATCAGCCAGTTAGGACCAAGTCACAAGTGGGAAACTTAGGAAAACTCAGCAAGAAGATAGTAATGTATAACAGAATAAGCAGGGAGCTGGAGGAGTAGCACAAGATGTAAATAAAAAGAATCGAGGTGTTAGAGTAGAGACAGTTTCACCTATGTTCAAAAACACATTTTAATTATTATTAAAAACATAAATAAAAACACTCACCCAATCACACGTTTCATACGCTGTTTCCGCTCTATCGGGTCATGGTATGTTGCTTGACAGTTCAATAAAAGGAAATATACCATTTGTAAGAATTTTAAATTACACTCGATCAACCACTAAGGTCGTATTTACACGTGGAAAACTCGCAAATCAAGATGAAACATGGGTTTGGGAGGTGTGTCTTTGAGATGTTCCGCGGAGCTCCTCTCCTTAATATATTTCTAAGCTGTTTAAACTGGAACATTTTCGTTTTAAACCATTGTAAACTGCATTCGATCAGTAAATGAGTTCGTATTTACTAGTTGGAAACTTATAATTCCAAATCTGAGGTGTAATTGTGTTATAAAAATGAGAGCATATACATATTTCACTCGTTGTTCCGCTGAGCTCGTCTCATTAACATTCCTAAGCTGTTCAACTTTGGACATTTAGTTTTTAAACACTGTAAACTGCATTCGATCATCGAGTGAGGTCATATTTACTAGTGGGAAACTTGGAATTCTAAATGTGATGTGTAATTGTGGTATAAAAATGAGAATATTTACATGTATCAAGCAGAATGAGCGGTGAACTCAGAAGAGGTAGCAAAGAATAAAACATATAAGAGGGAGATGGCGAATAAGGACAAGACGTAGAAAAAACAGCTAAAACTGAACTATTGGAGTAGTAACAGTTTGAGTTGTGGTCAAAATATTATTAAAAATAATAATCATAATAATAGTTAACACAACAAAACTCACCTTTCACACGCTGGTTCCGCACCGATGGGTGATGGTACGTTGCTAGATAGTTTAAAAAGGGGAAATAGAATATGTTTAAGAATTGTAAATTACATTGATCGGCCAGATAGGACCAAGTCACAAGTGGGAAACTTGCCAGAACTCAGCGGGAAGGTAGTAATTGGTAAAAGAATAAACAATGAGCTGGAGGAGAAGCACAAGATCTAAAGAAAAAAAGTCAAATCGAGGTCTTTGGGTAGAGACAGTTTCACCTCAGCGTACTTTTCATACGCTGCTCCGTCTCCATTGTGTCATGGTATGTTGCTTGGCAGTTCAATAAAAGGAAATATACCATTTTACAGAATTTTAAATTACACTCGATCCACCAGTAAGGTCGTATTTACACGTGGAAAACTCGCAAATCAAGATGAAACATGGGTTTAGGAGGTGTGACTTTGCGATGTTCTGCGGAGCTCCTCTCCTTAACATTCCTAAGCTGTTTAAACTGGAACATTTTCGTTTTAAACCATTGTAAACTGCATTCGATCAGTAAATGAGGTCAAATTTACTAGTTGGAAACGTATAATTCTAAGTCTGATATGTAATAGTGGTATAAAAATGAAAGCATATACATATGTCCCTCCTTGTTCCGCTGAGCTCCTCTCATTAAGATTCCTAAGCTGTTAAACCTTGTAAATTTCGTTTTTAAACATTGTAAACTGCATTCGATCATCGAGTGAGGTCTTATTTACTAGTGGGAAACTTGGAATTCTAAATGTGATGTGTAATTGTGGTATAAAAATGAGAAAATATACGTATATCACGCAGAATGAGCGGTGAACTCAGAGAGGAGGTAGCAAATAATCAAATATACAAGAATGAGCTGGCGGAGAAGGACAAGATGTAAAAAAAAAAACAAGCTAAAACTGAACTATTTGAGTAGTAACAGTTTTACTTTTCGTCGAAGTCACATTCGAATAATATTAAAAATGATTTTCATAATAATAGTTAAGACAACACACTCACCTTTCACACGCTGGTTCCACGCCGATGGGTGATGATACGTTGCTAGAATGTTTAAAAGGGGAAAGAGACTATGTTTAAGACCTGTAAATTGCATTCGATCAGCCAGTTAGGACCAAGTCACAAGTGGGAAACTTATTAAAACTTAGCGAGAAGATAGTAATGTATAATAGAATAAGCAGGGAGCTGGAGGAGTAGCACAAGATGTAAATAAAAAAGAATCAAATCGAGGTGTTAGAGTAGAGACAGTTTCACCTCTGTTCAAAAACACATTTTAATTATTATTTAAAAAAATCATAATAAAAACACTCACCCAATCACACTTTTCATACGCTGCTCCGTCCATTGTGTCATGGTAGGTTGCTTGGCAGTTCAATAAAAGGAAATATACCATTTTAAATTACACTCGATCAACCAGTAAGGTCGTATTTACAGGTGGAAAACTCGCAAATCAAGATGAAACATGGGTTTAGGAGGTGTGTCTTTGAGATGTTCCGCGGAGCTCCTCTCCCTAATATTCCTAAGCTGTTTAAACTGGAACATTTTCGTTTTAAACCATTGTAAACTGCATTCGATCAGTAAATGAGTTCGTATTAACTAGTTGGAAACTTATAATTCCAAATCTGAGGTGTAATTGTGTTATAGAAATGAGAGCATATACATATTTCACTCGTTGTTCCGCTGAGCTCCTCTCATTAACATTCCTAAGCTGTTCAACTTTGGACATTTCGTTTTTAAACACTGTAAACTGCATTCGATCATCGAGTGAGGACATATTTACTAGTGGGAAACTTGGAATTCTAAATGTGATGTGTAATTGTGGTATAAAAATGAGAATATTTACATGTATCAAGCAGAATGAGCGGTGAACTCAGAAGAGGTAGCAAAGAATAAAACATATAAGAGGGAGATGGCGAATAAGGACAAGACGTAGAAAAAACAGCTAAAACTGAACTATTGGAGTAGTAACAGTTTGAGTTGTGGTCAAAATATTATTAAAAATAATAATCATAATAATAGTTAACACAACAAAACTCACCTTTCACACGCTGGTTCCGCACCGATGGGTGATGGTACGTTGCTAGATAGTTTAAAAAGGGGAAATAGAATATGTTTAAGAATTGTAAATTACATTGATCAGACAGATAGGACCAAGTCACAAGTGGGAAACTTGCCAGAACTCAGCGGGAAGGTAGTAATTGGTAAAAGAATAAACAATGAGCTGGAGGAGAAGCACAAGATCTAAAGAAAAAAAGTCAAATCGAGGTCTTTGGGTAGAGACAGTTTCACCTCAGCGTACTTTTCATACGCTGCTCCGTCTCCATTGTGTCATGGTACGTTGCTTGGCAGTTCAATAAAAGGAAATATACCATTTTACAGAATTTTAAAGTACACTCGATCCACCAGTAAGGTCGTATTTACACGTGGAAAACTCGCAAATCAAGATGAAACATGGGTTTAGGAGGTGTGACTTTGCGATGTTCTGCGGAGCTCCTTTCCTTAACATTCCTAAGCTGTTTAAACTGGAACATTTTCGTTTTAAACCATTGTAAACTGCATTCGATCAGTAAATGAGGTCAAATTTACTAGTTGGAAACTTATAATTCTAAGTCTGATATGTAATAGTGGTATAAAAATGAAAGCATATACATATGTCCCTCCTTGTTCCGCTGAGCTCCTATCATTAAGATTCCTAAGCTGTTAAACCTTGTAAATTTCGTTTTTAAACACTGTAAACTGCATTCGATCATCGAGTGAGGTCTTATTTACTAGTGGGAAACTTGGAATTCTAAATGTGATGTGTAATTGTGGTATAAAAATGAGAAAATATACGTATATCACGCAGAATAAGAGGTGAACTCAGAGAGGAGGTAGCAAATAATCAAATATACAAGAGGGAGCTGGCGGAGAAGGACAAGATGTAAAAAAAAACAGGCTAAAACTGAACTATTTGGCAGTAACAGTTTTACTTTTCGTCGAAGTCACATTCGAATAATATTAAAAATGATTTTCATAATAATAGTTAAGACAACACATTCACCTTTCACACGCTGGTTCCGCGCCGATGGGTGATGATACGTTGCTAGAATGTTTAAAAGGGGAAAGAGACTATGTTTAAGACCTGTAAATTGCATTCGATCAGCCAGTTAGGACCAAGTCACAAGTGGGAAACTTAGGAAGACTCAGCGAGAAGATAGTAATGTATAACAGAATAAGCAGGGAGCTGGAGGAGTAGCACAAGATGTAAATAAAAAAGAATCAAATCGAGGTGTTAGAGTAGAGACAGTTTCACCTATGTTCAAAAACACATTTTAATTATTATTAAAAACATAAATAAAAACACTCACCCAATCACACGTTTCATACGCTGTTTCCGCTCTATCGGGTCATGGTATGTTGCTTGACAGTTCAATAAAAGGAAATATACCATTTGTAAAAATTTTAAATTACACTCGATCAACCACTAAGGTCGTATTTACACGTGGAAAACTCGCAAATCAAGATGAAACATGGGTTTGGGAGGTGTGTCTTTGAGATGTTCCGCGGAGCTACTCTCCTTAATATTCCTAAGCTGTTTAAACTGGAACATTTTCGTTTTAAACCATTGTAAACTGCATTCCATGAGTAAATGAGGTCGTATTTACTAGTTGGAAACTTTAAATTATAAATGTGATGTGTAATTGTGGTATAAAAATGAGAAAATATACGTATATCACGCAGAATAAGAGGTGAACTCAGAGAGGAGATAGCAAAGAATAAAACAGAAGAGGGAGCTGGCGGAGAAGCACGAGATGTAAAAGAAAAAAACAGCTGAAACTGAGCTATTGGAGTAGTAACAGTTTTACTTGTGGTCGAAATCACATTCTAATAATATTAAAAATAATAATCATAATAATAATTAACACAACAAACTCACCTTTCACACGCTGGTTCCGCACCGATGGGTGATGGTACGTTGCTAGAATGTTTAAAAGGGCAAAAAGAATATGTTTAAGACCTGTAAATTGCATTGATCAGCCAGTTAGGACCAAGTCACAAGTGGGAAACTTGCGAGAACTCAGCGGGAAGGTAGTAATTAATAAAAGAATAAACAGTGAGCTGGAAGAGTAGCACAATATGTAAAGAAAAAAAAATCAAATCGAGGTCTTGGAGTAGAGACAGTTTAACCTCTGTTCAAAAACACACTTTAATTATTATTAAAAAAAATCATAATAAAAAAACCTCACCCAATCACAGTTTTCATACACTGCTCTGTCTCCATTGGGTCATGGTACGTTGCTTGACAGTTCAATAAAAGGAAATATACCATTTGTAAGAATTTTAAATTACACTCGATCAACCAGTAAGGTCGTATTTACAGGTGGAAAACTCGCAAATCAAGATGAAACATGGGTTTAGGAGGTGTGTCTTTGAGATGTTCCGCGGAGCTCCTCTCCTTAACATTCCTAAGCTGTTTAAACTGGAGCATTTTCGTTTTAAACCATTGTAAACTGCATTCGATCAGTAAATGAGTTCGTATTTACTAGTTGGAAACTTATAATTCCAAATCTAAGGTGTAATTGTGATATAAAAATGAGAGCATATACATATTCCACTCGTTGTTCCGCTGAGCTCCTCTCATTAAGATTCCTAAGCTGTTCAACTTTGGACATTTCGTTTTTAAACACTGTAAACTGCATTCGATCATCGAGTGAGGTCATATTTACTAGTGGGAAACTTGGAATTCTAAATGTGATGTGTAATTGTGGTATAAAAATGAGAAAATATACGTATTTCACGCAGAATAAGAGGTGAACTCAGAGAGGAGGTAGCAAATAATCAAATATACAAGAGGGAGCTGGCGGAGAAGGACAAGATGTAAAAAAAAACAGGCTAAAACTGAACTATTTGGTAGTAACAGTTTTACTTTTCGTCGAAGTCACATTCGAATAATATTAAAAATGATTTTCATAATAATAGTTAAGACAACACACTCACCTTTCACACGCTGGTTCCGCGCCGATGGGTGATGATACGTTGCTAGAATGTGTAAAAGGGGAAAGAGACTATGTTTAAGACCTGTAAATTGCATTCAATCAGCCAGTTAGGACCAAGTCATAAGTGGGAAACTTATTAAAACTTAGCGAGAAGATAGTAATGTATAAAAGAATAAGCAGGGAGCTGGAGGAGTAGCACAAGATGTAAATAAAAAGAATCGAGGTGTTAGAGTAGAGACAGTTTCACCTATGTTCAAAAACACATTTTAATTATTATTAAAAACATAAATAAAAACACTCACCCAATCACACGTTTCATACGCTGTTTCCGCTCTATCGGGACATGGTATGTTGCTTGACAGTTCAATAAAAGGAAATATACCATTTGTAAGAATTTTAAATTACACTCGATCAACCACTAAGGTCGTATTTACAGGTGGAAAACTCGCAAATCAAGATGAAACATGGGTTTGGGAGGTGTGTCTTTGAGATGTTCCGCGGAGCTCCTCTCCTTAATATTCCTAAGCTGTTTAAACTGGAACATTTTCGTTTTAAACCATTGTAAACTGCATTCCATGAGTAAATGAGGTCGTATTTACTAGTTGGAAACTTTAAATTATAAATGTGATGTGTAATTGTGGTATAAAAATGAGAAAATATACGTATATCACGCAGAATAAGAGGTGAACTCAGAGAGGAGATAGCAAAGAATAAAACAGAAGAGGGAGCTGGCGGAGAAGCACGAGATGTAAAAGAAAAAAACAGCTGAAACTGAGCTATTGGAGTAGTAACAGTTTTACTTGTGGTCGAAATCACATTCTAATAATATTAAAAATAATAATCATAATAATAATTAACACAACAAACTCACCTTTCACACGCTGGTTCCGCACCGATGGGTGATGGTACGTTGCTAGAATGTTTAAAAGGGCAAATAGAATATGTTTAAGACCTGTAAATTGCATTGATCAGCCAGTTAGGACCAAGTCACAAGTGGGAAACTTGCGAGAACTCAGCGGGAAGGTAGTAATTAATAAAAGAATAAACAGTGAGCTGGAAGAGTAGCAAAATATGTAAAGAAAAAAAATCAAATCGAGGTCTTGGAGTAGAGACAGTTTAACCTCTGTTCAAAAACACACTTTAATTATTATTAAAAAAAATCATAATAAAAAAACCTCACCCAATCACACTTTTCATACACTGCTCTGTCTCCATTGGGTCATGGTACGTTGCTTGACAGTTCAATAAAAGGAAATATACCATTTGTAAGAATTTTAAATTACACTCGATCAACCAATAAGGTCGTATTTACACGTGAAAAACTCGCAAATCAAGATGAAACATGGGTTAAGGAGGTGTGTCTTTGAGATGTTCCGCGGAGCTCCTCTCCTTAACATTCCTAAGCTGTTTAAACTGGAGCATTTTCGTTTTAAACCATTGTAAACTGCATTCGATCAGTAAATGAGTTCGTATTTACTAGTTGGAAACTTATAATTCCAAATCTGAGGTGTAATTGTGGTATAAAAATGAGAGCATATACATATTTCACTCGTTGTTCCGCTGAGCTCCTCTCATTAAGATTCCTAAGCTGTTCAACTTTGGACATTTCGTTTTTAAACACTGTAAACTGCATTCGATCATCGAGTGAGGTCATATTTACTAGTGGGAAACTTGGAATTCTAAATGTGATGTGTAATTGTTTAATAATCATAATAATAACTGAAAACAACCTCACCTTTCATACGCTGCTCTGTCTCCATTGGGTCATGGTACGTTGCTTGGCAGTTCAATAAAAGGAAATATACCATTTGTAAGCATTGTAAATTACACTCGATCAGCCAGTAAGGACCTATTAACACGTGGAAAACTCGGAAATCAAGATGAAACACGGGTTTACGAGGTGTCTCCCTCCTTGTTCGGCGGAGCTCCTCTCTGTAAGATTCCTAAGCTGTTACACCTTTTATATTTTGTTTTAAAACACTGTAAACTGCATTCGATCAGTAAATGAGGTCGTATTTACTAGTGGGAAACTTGGAATTCTAAATGTGATGTGTAATTGTGGTATAAAAATGAGAAAATATACGTATTTCACGCAGAATAAGAGGTGAACTCAGAGAGGAGGTAGCAAATAATAAAATATACAAGAGGGAGCTGACGGAGAAGGACAAGATGTAAAAAAAAACAGGCTAAAACTGAACTATTTGGTAGTAACAGTTTTACTTTTCGTCGAAGTCACATTCGAATAATATTAAAAATGATTTTCATAATAATAGTTAAGACAACACACTCACCTTTCACACGCTGGTTCCGCGCCGATGGAACTGTAAATTGCATTCAATCAGCCAGTTAGGACCAAGTCACAAGTGGGAAACTTGGGAGAACTCAGCGAGAAGATAGTAATGTATAAAAGAATAAGCAGTGAGCTGGAGGAGTAGCACAAGATGTAAATAAAAAAATCAGATCGAGGTCTTGGAGTAGAGACAGTTTCACCTCTGTTCAAAAACACATTTTAATTATTAAAAAAAATAATAATAATAAAATAAACTCACCCAATCACACTTTTCATATGCTGCTCTGTCTCCATTGGGTCATGGTACGTTGCTTGGCAGTTCAATAAAAGGAAATATACCATTTGTAAGAATTTTAAATTACACTCGATCATTCAGTAAGGTCGTATTTACACGTGGAAAACTCGCAAATCAAGATGAAACATGGGTTTAGGAGGTGTGTCCATCGTTGTTCGGCGGAGCTCCTCTCATTAAGATTCCCAAGTTGTTAAACCTTGGACATTTCGTTTTTAAACACAGTAAACTGCATTGATCAGTAAATGAGGTCGTATTTACTAGTTGGAAACTTATAATTCCAAATCTGAGGTGTAATAGTGGTATAAAAATGAGAATATTTACATGTATCAAGCAGAATGAGCGGTGAACTCAGAAGAGGTAGCAAAGAATAAAACATATAAGAGGGAGATGGCGAATAAGGACAAGACGTAGAAAAACAGCTAAAACTGAACTATTGGAGTAGTAACAGTTTGAGTTGTGGTCAAAATATTATTAAAAATAATAATCATAATAATAGTTAACACAACAAAACTCACCTTTCACACGCTGGTTCCGCACCGATGGGTGATGGTACGTTGCTAGATAGTTTAAAAAGGGAAAATAGAATATGTTTAAGAATTGTAAATTATATTGATCAGCCAGATAGGACCAAGTCACAAGTGGGAAACTTGCCAGAACTCAGCGGGAAGGTAGTAATTGGTAAAAGAATAAACAGTGAGCTGGAGGAGAAGCACAAGATCTAAAGAACAATAGTCAAATCGAGGTCTTTGGGTAGAGACAGTTTCACCGCAGCGTACTTTTCATACGCTGCTCCGTCTCCATTGTGTCATGGTACGTTGCTTGGCAGTTCAATAAAAGGAAATATACCATTTTACAGAATTTTAAAGTACACTCGATCCACCAGTAAGGTCGTATTTACACGTGGAAAACTCGCAAATCAAGATGAAACATGGGTTTAGGAGGTGTGACTTTGCTATGTTCTGCGGAGCTCCTCTCCTTAACATTCCTAAGCTGTTTAAACTGGAACATTTTCGTTTTAAACCATTGTAAACTGCATTCGATCAGTAAATTAGGTCAAATTTACTAGTTGGAAACTTATAATTCTAAGTCTGATATGTAATAGTGGTATAAAAATGAAAGCATATACATATGTCCCTCCTTGTTCCGCTGAGCTCCTCTCATTAAGATTCCTAAGCTGTTAAACCTTGTAAATTTCGTTTTTAAACACTGTAAACTGCATTCGATCATCGAGTGAGGTCATATTTACTAGTGGGAAACTTGGAATTCTAAATGTGATGTGTAATTGTGGTATAAAAATGAGAAAATATACGTATATCACGCAGAATAAGAGGTGAACTCAGAGAGGAGGTAGCAAATAATCAAATATACATGAGGGAGCTGGCGGAGAAGGACAAGATGTAAAAAAAAACAAGCTAAAACTGAACTATTTGAGTAGTAACAGTTTTACTTTTCGTCGAAATCACATTCGAATAATATTAAAAATGATTTTCATAATAATAGTTAAGACAACACACTCACCTTTCACACGCTGGTTCCGCGCCGATGGGTGATGATACGTTGCTAGAATTTTTAAAAGGGGAAAGAGACTATGTTTAAGACCTGTAAATTGCATTCAATCAGCCAGTTAGGACCAAGTCACAAGTGGGAAACTTATTAAAACTTAGCGAGAAGATAGTAATGTATAAAAGAATAAGCAGGGAGCTGGAGGAGTAGCACAATATGTAAATAAAAAGAATCGAGGTGTTAGAGTAGAGACAGTTTCACCTCTGTTCATAAACACATTTTAATTATTATTAAAAACATAAATAAAAACACTCACCCAATCACACGTTTCATACGCTGTTTCCGCTCTATCGGGTCATGGTATGTTGCTTGACAGTTCAATAAAAGGAAATATACCATTTGTAAGAATTTTAAATTACACTCGGTCAACCACTAAGGTCGTATTTACACGTGGAAAACTCGCAAATCAAGATGAAACATGGGTTTGGGAGGTGTGTCTTTGAGATGTTCCGCGGAGCTCCTCTCCTTAATATTTCTAAGCTGTTTAAACTGGAACATTTTCGTTTTAAACCATTGTAAACTGCATTCGATCAGTAAATGAGGTCGTATTTACTAGTTGGAAACTTTAAATTATAAATGTGATGTGTAATTGCGGTATAAAAATGAGAAAATATACGTATATCACGCAGAATAAGAGGTGAACTCAGAGAGGAGATAGCAAAGAATAAAACAGAAGAGGGAGCTGGCGGAGAAGCACGAGATGTAAAAGAAAAAAACAGCTGAAACTGAGCTATTGGAGTAGTAACAGTTTTACTTGTGGTCGAAATCACATTCTAATAATATTAAAAATAATAATCATAATAATAATTAACACAACAAACTCACCTTTCACACGCTGGTTCCGCACCGATGGGTGATGGTACGTTGCTAGAATGTTTAAAAGGGCAAATAGAATATGTTTAAGACCTGTAAATTGCATTGATCAGCCAGTTAGGACCAAGTCACAAGTGGGAAACTTGCGAGAACTCAGCGGGAAGGTAGTAATTAATAAAAGAATAAACAGTGAGCTGGAAGAGTAGCACAATATGTAAAGAAAAAAAATCAAATCGAGGTCTTGGAGTAGAGGCAGTTTAACCTCTGTTCAAAAACACACTTTAATTATTATTAAAAAAAATCATAATAAAAAAACCTCACCCAATCACACTTTTCATACACTGCTCTGTCTCCATTGGGTCATGGTACGTTGCTTGACAGTTCAATAAAAGGAAATATACCATTTGTAAGAATTTTAAATTACACTCGATCAACCAATAAGGTCGTATTTACACGTGGAAAACTTGCAAATCAAGATGAAACATGGGTTAAGGAGGTGTGTCTTTGAGATGTTCCGCGGAGCTCCTCTCCTTAACATTCCTAAGCTGTTTAAACTGGAACATTTTCGTTTTAAACCATTGTAAACTGCATTCGATCAGTAAATGAGTTCGTATTTACTAGTTGGAAACTTATAATTCCAAATCTAAGGTGTAATTGTGGTATAAAAATGAGAGCATATAAATATTTCACTCGTTGTTCCGCTGAGCTCCTCTCATTAAGATTCCTAAGCTGTTCAACTTTGGACATTTCGTTTTTAAACACTGTAAACTGCATTCCATCATCGAGTGAGGTCATATTTACTAGTGGGAAACTTGGAATTCTAAATGTGATGTGTAATTGTTTAATAATCATAATAATAACTGAAAACAACCTCACCTTTCATACGCTGCTCTGTCTCCATTGGGTCATGGTACGTTGCTTGGCAGTTCAATAAAAGGAAATATACCATTTGTAAGCATTGTAAATTACTCTCGATCAGCCAGTAAGGACCTATTAACACGTGGAAAACTCGGAAATCAAGATGAAACACGGGTTTACGAGGTGTCTCCCTCCTTGTTCGGCGGAGCTCCTCTCTGTAAGATTCCTAAGCTGTTACACCTTTTATATTTTGTTTTAAAACACTGTAAACTGCATTCGATCAGTAAATGAGGTCGTATTTACTAGTGGGAAACTTGGAATTCTAAATGTGATGTGTAATTGTGGTATAAAAATGAGAAAATATACGTATATCACGCAGAATAAGAGGTGAACTCAGAGAGGAGGTAGCAAATAATCAAATATACAAGAATGAGCTGGCGGAGAAGGACAAGATGTAAAAAAAAACAAGCTAAAACTGAACTATTTGTTAGTAACAGTTTTACTTTTCGTCGAAGTCACATTCGAATAATATTAAAAATGATTTTCATAATAATAGTTAAGACAACACACTCACCTTTCACACGCTGGTTCCACGCCGATGGGTGATGATACGTTGCTAGAATGTTTAAAAGGGGAAAGAGACTATGTTTAAGACCTGTAAATTGCATTCGATCAGCCAGTTAGGACCAAGTCACAAGTGGGAAACTTAGGAAAACTCAGCGAGAAGATAGTAATGTATAATAGAATAAGCAGGGAGCTGGAGGAGTAGCACAAGATGTAAATAAAAAAGAATCAAATCGAGGTGTTAGAGTAGAGACAGTTTCACCTCTGTTCAAAAACACATTTTAATTATTATTTAAAAAAATCATAATAAAAACACTCACCCAATCACACTTTTCATACGCTGCTCCGTCTCCATTGGGTCATGGTACGTTGCTTGGCAGTTCAATAAAAGGAAATATACCATTTGTAAGAATTTTAAATTACACTCCATCAACCACTAATTTCGTATTTACAGGTGGAAAACTCGCAAATCAAGATGAAACATGGGTTTAGGAGGTGTGTCTTTGAGATGTTCCGCGGAGCTCCTCTCTTTAATATTCCTAAGCTATTTAAACTGGAACATTTTCGTTTTAAACCATTGTAAACTGCATTCGATCAGTAAATGAGGTCGTATTTACTAGTTGGAAACTTATAATTCCAAATCTAAGGTGTAATTGTGGTATAAAAATGAGAGCATATACATATTTCACTCGTTGTTCCGCTGAGCTCCTCTCATTAACATTCCTAAGCTGTTGAACTTTGGACATTTCGTTTTTAAACACTGTAAACTGCATTCGATCATCGAGTGAGGTCATATTTACTAGTGGGAAACTTGGAATTCTAAATGTGATGTGTAATTGTGGTATAAAAATGAGAATATTTACATGTATCAAGCAGAATGAGCGGTGAACTCAGAAGAGGTAGCAAAGAATAAAACATATAAGAGGGAGATGGCGAATAAGGACAAGACGTAGAAAAACAGCTAAAACTGAACTATTGGAGTAGTAACAGTTTGAGTTGTGGTCAAAATATTATTAAAAATAATAATCATAATAATAGTTAACACAACAAAACTCACCTTTCACACGCTGGTTCCGCACCGATGGGTGATGGTACGTTGCTAGATAGTTTAAAAAGGGGAAATAGAATATGTTTAAGAATTGTAAATTACATTGATCGGCCAGATAGGACCAAGTCACAAGTGGGAAACTTGCCAGATCTCAGCGGGAAGGTAGTAATTGGTAAAAGAATAAACAATGAGCTGGAGGAGAAGCACAAGATCTAAAGAAAAAAAGTCAAATCGAGGTCTTTTGGTAGAGACAGTTTCACCTCAGCGTACTTTTCATACGCTGCTCCGTCTCCATTGTGTCATGGTACGTTGCTTGGCAGTTCAATAAAAGGAAATATACCATTTTACAGAATTTTAAAGTACACTCGATCCACCAGTAAGGTCGTATTTACACGTGGAAAACTCGCAAATCAAGATGAAACATGGGTTTAGGAGGTGTGACTTTGCGATGTTCTGCGGAGCTCCTCTCCTTAACATTCCTAAGCTATTTAAACTGGAACATTTTCGTTTTAAACAATTGTAAACTGCATTCGATCAGTAAATGAGGTCAAATTTACTAGTTGGAAACTTATAATTCTAAGTCTGATATGTAATAGTGGTATAAAAATGAAAGCATATACATATGTCCCTCCTTGTTCCGCTGATCTCCTCTCATTAAGATTCCTAAGCTGTTAAACCTTGTAAACTTAGTTTTTAAACACTGTAAACTGCATTCGATCATCGAGTGAGGTCTTATTTACTAGTCGGAAACTTGGAATTCTAAATGTGATGTGTAATTGTGGTATAAAAATGAGAAAATATACGTATATCACGCAGAATAAGAGGTGAACTCAGAGAGGAGGTAGCAAATAATCAAATATACAAGAGGGAGCTGGCGGAGAAGGACAAGATGTAAAAAAAACAAGTTAAAACTGAACTATTTGGTAGTAACAGTTTTACTTTTCGTCGAAGTCACATTCGAATAATATTAAAAATGATTTTCATAATAATAGTTAAGACAACACACTCACCTTTCACACGCTGGTTCCACGCCGATGGGTGATGATACGTTGCTAGAATGTTTAAAAGGGGAAAGAGACTATGTTTAAGACCTGTAAATTGCATTCAGTCAGCCAGTTAGGACCAAGTCACAAGTGGGAAACTTATTAAAACTTAGCGAGAAGATAGTAATGTATAAAAGAATAAGCAGGGAGCTGGAGGAGTAGCACAAGATGTAAATAAAAAGAATCGAGGTGTTAGAGTAGAGACAGTTTCACCTCTGTTCAAAAACACATTTTAATTATTATTAAAAACATAAATAAAAACACTCACCCAATCACACGTTTCATACGCTGTTTCCGCTCTATCGGGTCATGGTATGTTGCTTGACAGTTCAATAAAAGGAAATATACCATTTGTAAGAATTTTAAATTACACTCGATCAACCACTAAGGTCGTATTTACAGGTGGAAAACTCGCAAATCAAGATGAAACATGGGTTTGGGAGGTGTGTCTTTGAGATGTTCCGCGTTGCTCCTCTCCTTAATATTCCTAAGCTGTTTAAACTGGAACATTTTCGTTTTAAACCATTGTAAACTGCATTCCATGAGTAAATGAGGTCGTATTTACTAGTTGGAAACTTTAAATTATAAATGTGATGTGTAATAGTGGTATAAAAATGAGAAAATATACGTATATCACGCAGAATAAGAGGTGAACTCAGAGAGGAGATAGCAAAGAATAAAACAGAAGAGGGAGCTGGCGGAGAAGCACGAGATGTAAAAGAAAAAAACAGCTGAAACTGAGCTATTGGAGTAGTAACAGTTTTACTTGTGGTCGAAATCACATTCTAATAATATTAAAAATAATAATCATAATAATAATTAACACAACAAACTCACCTTTCACACGCTGGTTCCGCACCGATGGGTGATGGTACGTTGCTAGAATGTTTAAAAGGGCAAATAGAATATGTTTAAGACCTGTAAATTGCATTGATCAGCCAGTTAGGACCAAGTCACAAGTGGGAAACTTGCGAGAACTCAGCGGGAAGGTAGTAATTAATAAAAGAATAAACAGTGAGCTGGAAGAGTAGCACAATATGTAAAGAAAAAAAATCAAATCGAGGTCTTGGAGTAGAGACAGTTTAACCTCTGTTCAAAAACACACTTTAATTATTATTAAAAAAAATCATAATAAAAAAACCTCACCCAATCACACTTTTCATACACTGCTCTGTCTCCATTGGGTCATGGTACGTTGCTTGACAGTTCAATAAAAGGAAATATACCATTTGTAAGAATTTTAAATTACACTCGATCAGCCAATAAGGTTGTATTTACACGTGGAAAACTCGCAAATCAAGATGAAACATGGGTTAAGGAGGTGTGTCTTTGAGATGTTCCGCGGAGCTCCTCTCCTTAACATTCCTAAGCTGTTTAAACTGGAGCATTTTCGTTTTAAACCATTGTAAACTGCATTCGATCAGTAAATGAGTTCGTATTTACTAGTTGGAAACTTATAATTCCAAATCTAAGGTGTAATTGTGGTATAAAAATGAGAGCATATACATATTTCACTCGTTGTTCCGCTGAGCTCCTCTCATTAACATTCCTAAGCTGTTCAACTTTGGAAATTTCGTTTTTAAACACTGTAAACTGCATTCGATCATCGAGTGAGGTCGTATTTACTAGTGGGAAACTTGGAATTCTAAATGTGATGTGTAATTGTGGTATAAAAATGAGAAAATATACGTATATCACGCAGAATAAGAGGTGAACTCAGAGAGGAGGTAGCAAATAATCAAATATACAAGAGGGAGCTGGCGGAGAAGGACAAGATGTAAAAAAAACAGGCTAAAACTGAACTATTTGGTAGTAACAGTTTTACTTTTCGTCGAAGTCACATTCGAATATTAAAAATGATTTTCATAATAATAGTTAAGACAACACACTCACCTTTCACACGCTGGTTCCGCGCCGATGGGTGATGATACGTTGCTAGAATGTTTAAAAGGGGAAAGAGACTATGTTTAAGACCTGTAAATTGCTTTCGATCAGCCAGTTAGGACCAAGTCACAAGTGGGAAACTTAGGAAAACTCAGCGAGAAGATAGTAATGTATAAAAGAATAAGCAGGGAGCTGGAGGAGTAGCACAAGATGTAAATAAAAAAGAATCAAATCGAGGTGTTAGAGTAGAGACAGTTTCACCTCTGTTCAAAAACACATTTTAATTATTATTTTAAAAAATCATAATAAAAACACTCACCCAATCACACTTTTCATACGCTGCTCCGTCTCCATTGGGTCATGGTACGTTGCTTGGCAGTTCAATAAAAGGAAATATACCATTTGTAAGAATTTTAAATTACACTCCATCAACCACTAATTTCGTATTTACAGGTGGAAAACTCGCAAATCAAGATGAAACATGGGTTTAGGAGGTGTGTCTTTGAGATGTTCCGCGGAGCTCCTCTCTTTAATATTCCTAAGCTATTTAAACTGGAACATTTTCGTTTTAAACCATTGTAAACTGCATTCGATCAGTAAATGAGGTCGTATTTACTAGTTGGAAACTTATAATTCCAAATCTAAGGTGTAATTGTGGTATAAAAATGAGAGCATATACATATTTCACTCGTTGTTCCGCTGAGCTCCTCTCATTAACATTCCTAAGCTGTTGAACTTTGGACATTTCGTTTTTAAACACTGTAAACTGCATTCGATCATCGAGTGAGGTCATATTTACTAGTGGGAAACTTGGAATTCTAAATGTGATGTGTAATTGTGGTATAAAAATGAGAATATTTACATGTATCAAGCAGAATGAGCGGTGAACTCAGAAGAGGTAGCAAAGAATAAAACATATAAGAGGGAGATGGCGAATAAGGACAAGACGTAGAAAAACAGCTAAAACTGAACTATTGGAGTAGTAACAGTTTGAGTTGTGGTCAAAATATTATTAAAAATAATAATCATAATAATAGTTAACACAACAAAACTCACCTTTCACACGCTGGTTCCGCACCGATGGGTGATGGTACGTTGCTAGATAGTTTAAAAAGGGGAAATAGAATATGTTTAAGAATTGTAAATTACATTGATCGGCCAGATAGGACCAAGTCACAAGTGGGAAACTTGCCAGATCTCAGCGGGAAGGTAGTAATTGGTAAAAGAATAAACAATGAGCTGGAGGAGAAGCACAAGATCTAAAGAAAAAAAGTCAAATCGAGGTCTTTTGGTAGAGACAGTTTCACCTCAGCGTACTTTTCATACGCTGCTCCGTCTCCATTGTGTCATGGTACGTTGCTTGGCAGTTCAATAAAAGGAAATATACCATTTTACAGAATTTTAAAGTACACTCGATCCACCAGTAAGGTCGTATTTACACGTGGAAAACTCGCAAATCAAGATGAAACATGGGTTTAGGAGGTGTGACTTTGCGATGTTCTGCGGAGCTCCTCTCCTTAACATTCCTAAGCTATTTAAACTGGAACATTTTCGTTTTAAACAATTGTAAACTGCATTCGATCAGTAAATGAGGTCAAATTTACTAGTTGGAAACTTATAATTCTAAGTCTGATATGTAATAGTGGTATAAAAATGAAAGCATATACATATGTCCCTCCTTGTTCCGCTGATCTCCTCTCATTAAGATTCCTAAGCTGTTAAACCTTGTAAACTTAGTTTTTAAACACTGTAAACTGCATTCGATCATCGAGTGAGGTCTTATTTACTAGTCGGAAACTTGGAATTCTAAATGTGATGTGTAATTGTGGTATAAAAATGAGAAAATATACGTATATCACGCAGAATAAGAGGTGAACTCAGAGAGGAGGTAGCAAATAATCAAATATACAAGAGGGAGCTGGCGGAGAAGGACAAGATGTAAAAAAAACAAGTTAAAACTGAACTATTTGGTAGTAACAGTTTTACTTTTCGTCGAAGTCACATTCGAATAATATTAAAAATGATTTTCATAATAATAGTTAAGACAACACACTCACCTTTCACACGCTGGTTCCACGCCGATGGGTGATGATACGTTGCTAGAATGTTTAAAAGGGGAAAGAGACTATGTTTAAGACCTGTAAATTGCATTCAGTCAGCCAGTTAGGACCAAGTCACAAGTGGGAAACTTATTAAAACTTAGCGAGAAGATAGTAATGTATAAAAGAATAAGCAGGGAGCTGGAGGAGTAGCACAAGATGTAAATAAAAAGAATCGAGGTGTTAGAGTAGAGACAGTTTCACCTCTGTTCAAAAACACATTTTAATTATTATTAAAAACATAAATAAAAACACTCACCCAATCACACGTTTCATACGCTGTTTCCGCTCTATCGGGTCATGGTATGTTGCTTGACAGTTCAATAAAAGGAAATATACCATTTGTAAGAATTTTAAATTACACTCGATCAACCACTAAGGTCGTATTTACAGGTGGAAAACTCGCAAATCAAGATGAAACATGGGTTTGGGAGGTGTGTCTTTGAGATGTTCCGCGTTGCTCCTCTCCTTAATATTCCTAAGCTGTTTAAACTGGAACATTTTCGTTTTAAACCATTGTAAACTGCATTCCATGAGTAAATGAGGTCGTATTTACTAGTTGGAAACTTTAAATTATAAATGTGATGTGTAATAGTGGTATAAAAATGAGAAAATATACGTATATCACGCAGAATAAGAGGTGAACTCAGAGAGGAGATAGCAAAGAATAAAACAGAAGAGGGAGCTGGCGGAGAAGCACGAGATGTAAAAGAAAAAAACAGCTGAAACTGAGCTATTGGAGTAGTAACAGTTTTACTTGTGGTCGAAATCACATTCTAATAATATTAAAAATAATAATCATAATAATAATTAACACAACAAACTCACCTTTCACACGCTG
Organism: Salminus brasiliensis; assembly: GCF_030463535.1. Lineage (NCBI taxonomy): Eukaryota > Metazoa > Chordata > Actinopteri > Characiformes > Bryconidae > Salminus > Salminus brasiliensis. Next base: position 32,019,635 of record NC_132895.1, on the reverse strand, counting down.
GTTCCGCACCGATGGGTGATGGTACGTTGCTAGAATGTTTAAAAGGGCAAATAGAATATGTTTAAGACCTGTAAATTGCATTGATCAGCCAGTTAGGACCAAGTCACAAGTGGGAAACTTGCGAGAACTCAGCGGGAAGGTAGTAATTAATAAAAGAATAAACAGTGAGCTGGAAGAGTAGCACAATATGTAAAGAAAAAAAATCAAATCGAGGTCTTGGAGTAGAGACAGTTTAACCTCTGTTCAAAAACACACTTTAATTATTATTAAAAAAAATCATAATAAAAAAACCTCACCCAATCACACTTTTCATACACTGCTCTGTCTCCATTGGGTCATGGTACGTTGCTTGACAGTTCAATAAAAGGAAATATACCATTTGTAAGAATTTTAAATTACACTCGATCAGCCAATAAGGTCGTATTTACACGTGGAAAACTCGCAAATCAAGATGAAACATGGGTTAAGGAGGTGTGTCTTTGAGATGTTCCGCGGAGCTCCTCTCCTTAACATTCCTAAGCTGTTTAAACTGGAGCATTTTCGTTTTAAACCATTGTAAACTGCATTCGATCAGTAAATGAGTTCGTATTTACTAGTTGGAAACTTATAATTCCAAATCTAAGGTGTAATTGTGGTATAAAAATGAGAGCATATACATATTTCACTCGTTGTTCCGCTGAGCTCCTCTCATTAACATTCCTAAGCTGTTCAACTTTGGAAATTTCGTTTTTAAACACTGTAAACTGCATTCGATCATCGAGTGAGGTCGTATTTACTAGTGGGAAACTTGGAATTCTAAATGTGATGTGTAATTGTGGTATAAAAATGAGAAAATATACGTATATCACGCAGAATAAGAGGTGAACTCAGAGAGGAGGTAGCAAATAATCAAATATACAAGAGGGAGCTGGCGGAGAAGGACAAGATGTAAAAAAAACAGGCTAAAACTGAACTATTTGGTAGTAACAGTTTTACTTTTCGTCGAAGTCACATTCGAATAATATTAAAAATGATTTTCATAATAATAGTTAAGACAACACACTCACCTTTCACACGCTGGTTCCGCGCCGATGGGTGATGATACGTTGCTAGAATGTTTAAAAGGGGAAAGAGACTATGTTTAAGACCTGTAAATTGCTTTCGATCAGCCAGTTAGGACCAAGTCACAAGTGGGAAACTTAGGAAAACTCAGCGAGAAGATAGTAATGTATAAAAGAATAAGCAGGGAGCTGGAGGAGTAGCACAAGATGTAAATAAAAAAGAATCAAATCGAGGTGTTAGAGTAGAGACAGTTTCACCTCTGTTCAAAAACACATTTTAATTATTATTTTAAAAAATCATAATAAAAACACTCACCCAATCACACTTTTCATACGCTGCTCCGTCTCCATTGGGTCATGGTACGTTGCTTGGCAGTTCAATAAAAGGAAATATACCATTTGTAAGAATTTTAAATTACACTTCATCAACCACTAATTTCGTATTTACAGGTGGAAAACTCGCAAATCAAGATGAAACATGGGTTTAGGAGGTGTGTCTTTGAGATGTTCCGCGGAGCTCCTCTCTTTAATATTCCTAAGCTATTTAAACTGGAACATTTTCGTTTTAAACCATTGTAAACTGCATTCGATCAGTAAATGAGGTCGTATTTACTAGTTGGAAACTTATAATTCCAAATCTAAGGTGTAATTGTGGTATAAAAATGAGAGCATATACATATTTCACTCGTTGTTCCGCTGAGCTCCTCTCATTAAGATTCCTAAGCTGTTGAACTTTGGACATTTCGTTTTTAAACACTGTAAACTGCATTCGATCATCGAGTGAGGTCATATTTACTAGTGGGAAACTTGGAATTCTAAATGTGATGTGTAATTGTGGTATAAAAATGAGAATATTTACATGTATCAAGCAGAATGAGCGGTGAACTCAGAAGAGGTAGCAAAGAATAAAACATATAAGAGGGAGATGGCGAATAAGGACAAGACGTAGAAAAACAGCTAAAACTGAACTATTGGAGTAGTAACAGTTTGAGTTGTGGTCAAAATATTATTAAAAATAATAATCATAATAATAGTTAACACAACAAAACTCACCTTTCACACGCTGGTTCCGCACCGATGGGTGATGGTACGTTGCTAGATAGTTTAAAAAGGGGAAATAGAATATGTTTAAGAATTGTAAATTACATTGATCGGCCAGATAGGACCAAGTCACAAGTGGGAAACTTGCCAGATCTCAGCGGGAAGGTAGTAATTGGTAAAAGAATAAACAATGAGCTGGAGGAGAAGCACAAGATCTAAAGAAAAAAAGTCAAATCGAGGTCTTTTGGTAGAGACAGTTTCACCTCAGCGTACTTTTCATACGCTGCTCCGTCTCCATTGTGTCATGGTACGTTGCTTGGCAGTTCAATAAAAGGAAATATACCATTTTACAGAATTTTAAAGTACACTCGATCCACCAGTAAGGTCGTATTTACACGTGGAAAACTCGCAAATCAAGATGAAACATGGGTTTAGGAGGTGTGACTTTGCGATGTTCTGCGGAGCTCCTCTCCTTAACATTCCTAAGCTATTTAAACTGGAACATTTTCGTTTTAAACAATTGTAAACTGCATTCGATCAGTAAATGAGGTCAAATTTACTAGTTGGAAACTTATAATTCTAAGTCTGATATGTAATAGTGGTATAAAAATGAAAGCATATACATATGTCCCTCCTTGTTCCGCTGATCTCCTCTCATTAAGATTCCTAAGCTGTTAAACCTTGTAAACTTAGTTTTTAAACACTGTAAACTGCATTCGATCATCGAGTGAGGTCTTATTTACTAGTCGGAAACTTGGAATTCTAAATGTGATGTGTAATTGTGGTATAAAAATGAGAAAATATACGTATATCACGCAGAATAAGAGGTGAACTCAGAGAGGAGGTAGCAAATAATCAAATATACAAGAGGGAGCTGGCGGAGAAGGACAAGATGTAAAAAAAACAAGTTAAAACTGAACTATTTGGTAGTAACAGTTTTACTTTTCGTCGAAGTCACATTCGAATAATATTAAAAATGATTTTCATAATAATAGTTAAGACAACACACTCACCTTTCACACGCTGGTTCCACGCCGATGGGTGATGATACGTTGCTAGAATGTTTAAAAGGGGAAAGAGACTATGTTTAAGACCTGTAAATTGCATTCAGTCAGCCAGTTAGGACCAAGTCACAAGTGGGAAACTTATTAAAACTTAGCGAGAAGATAGTAATGTATAAAAGAATAAGCAGGGAGCTGGAGGAGTAGCACAAGATGTAAATAAAAAGAATCGAGGTGTTAGAGTAGAGACAGTTTCACCTCTGTTCAAAAACACATTTTAATTATTATTAAAAACATAAATAAAAACACTCACCCAATCACACGTTTCATACGCTGTTTCCGCTCTATCGGGTCATGGTATGTTGCTTGACAGTTCAATAAAAGGAAATATACCATTTGTAAGAATTTTAAATTACACTCGATCAACCACTAAGGTCGTATTTACAGGTGGAAAACTCGCAAATCAAGATGAAACATGGGTTTGGGAGGTGTGTCTTTGAGATGTTCCGCGTTGCTCCTCTCCTTAATATTCCTAAGCTGTTTAAACTGGAACATTTTCGTTTTAAACCATTGTAAACTGCATTCCATGAGTAAATGAGGTCGTATTTACTAGTTGGAAACTTTAAATTATAAATGTGATGTGTAATAGAGGTATAAAAATGAGAAAATATACGTATATCACGCAGAATAAGAGGTGAACTCAGAGAGGAGATAGCAAAGAATAAAACAGAAGAGGGAGCTGGCGGAGAAGCACGAGATGTAAAAGAAAAAAACAGCTGAAACTGAGCTATTGGAGTAGTAACAGTTTTACTTGTGGTCGAAATCACATTCTAATAATATTAAAAATAATAATCATAATAATAATTAACACAACAAACTCACCTTTCACACGCTGGTTCCGCACCGATGGGTGATGGTACGTTGCTAGAATGTTTAAAAGGGCAAATAGAATATGTTTAAGACCTGTAAATTGCATTGATCAGCCAGTTAGGACCAAGTCACAAGTGGGAAACTTGCGAGAACTCAGCGGGAAGGTAGTAATTAATAAAAGAATAAACAGTGAGCTGGAAGAGTAGCACAATATGTAAAGAAAAAAAATCAAATCGAGGTCTTGGAGTAGAGACAGTTTAACCTCTGTTCAAAAACACACTTTAATTATTATTAAAAAAAATCATAATAAAAAAACCTCACCCAATCACACTTTTCATACACTGCTCTGTCTCCATTGGGTCATGGTACGTTGCTTGACAGTTCAATAAAAGGAAATATACCATTTGTAAGAATTTTAAATTACACTCGATCAGCCAATAAGGTTGTATTTACACGTGGAAAACTCGCAAATCAAGATGAAACATGGGTTAAGGAGGTGTGTCTTTGAGATGTTCCGCGGAGCTCCTCTCCTTAACATTCCTAAGCTGTTTAAACTGGAGCATTTTCGTTTTAAACCATTGTAAACTGCATTCGATCAGTAAATGAGTTCGTATTTACTAGTTGGAAACTTATAATTCCAAATCTAAGGTGTAATTGTGGTATAAAAATGAGAGCATATACATATTTCACTCGTTGTTCCGCTGAGCTCCTCTCATTAACATTCCTAAGCTGTTCAACTTTGGAAATTTCGTTTTTAAACACTGTAAACTGCATTCGATCATCGAGTGAGGTCGTATTTACTAGTGGGAAACTTGGAATTCTAAATGTGATGTGTAATTGTGGTATAAAAATGAGAAAATATACGTATATCACGCAGAATAAGAGGTGAACTCAGAGAGGAGGTAGCAAATAATCAAATATACAAGAGGGAGCTGGCGGAGAAGGACAAGATGTAAAAAAAACAGGCTAAAACTGAACTATTTGGTAGTAACAGTTTTACTTTTCGTCGAAGTCACATTCGAATAATATTAAAAATGATTTTCATAATAATAGTTAAGACAACACACTCACCTTTCACACGCTGGTTCCGCGCCGATGGGTGATGATACGTTGCTAGAATGTTTAAAAGGGGAAAGAGACTATGTTTAAGACCTGTAAATTGCTTTCGATCAGCCAGTTAGGACCAAGTCACAAGTGGGAAACTTAGGAAAACTCAGCGAGAAGATAGTAATGTATAAAAGAATAAGCAGGGAGCTGGAGGAGTAGCACAAGATGTAAATAAAAAAGAATCAAATCGAGGTGTTAGAGTAGAGACAGTTTCACCTCTGTTCAAAAACACATTTTAATTATTATTTTAAAAAATCATAATAAAAACACTCACCCAATCACACTTTTCATACGCTGCTCCGTCTCCATTGGGTCATGGTACGTTGCTTGGCAGTTCAATAAAAGGAAATATACCATTTGTAAGAATTTTAAATTACACTTCATCAACCACTAATTTCGTATTTACAGGTGGAAAACTCGCAAATCAAGATGAAACATGGGTTTAGGAGGTGTGTCTTTGAGATGTTCCGCGGAGCTCCTCTCTTTAATATTCCTAAGCTATTTAAACTGGAACATTTTCGTTTTAAACCATTGTAAACTGCATTCGATCAGTAAATGAGGTCGTATTTACTAGTTGGAAACTTATAATTCCAAATCTAAGGTGTAATTGTGGTATAAAAATGAGAGCATATACATATTTCACTCGTTGTTCCGCTGAGCTCCTCTCATTAAGATTCCTAAGCTGTTCAACTTTGGACATTTCGTTTTTAAACACTGTAAACTGCATTCGATCATCGAGTGAGGTCATATTTACTAGTGGGAAACTTGGAATTCTAAATGTGATGTGTAATTGTGGTATAAAAATGAGAATATTTACATGTATCAAGCAGAATGAGCGGTGAACTCAGAAGAGGTAGCAAAGAATAAAACATATAAGAGGGAGATGGCGAATAAGGACAAGACGTAGAAAAACAGCTAAAACTGAACTATTGGAGTAGTAACAGTTTGAGTTGTGGTCAAAATATTATTAAAAATAATAATCATAATAATAGTTAACACAACAAAACTCACCTTTCACACGCTGGTTCCGCACCGATGGGTGATGGTACGTTGCTAGATAGTTTAAAAAGGGGAAATAGAATATGTTTAAGAATTGTAAATTACATTGATCGGCCAGATAGGACCAAGTCACAAGTGGGAAACTTGCCAGATCTCAGCGGGAAGGTAGTAATTGGTAAAAGAATAAACAATGAGCTGGAGGAGAAGCACAAGATCTAAAGAAAAAAAGTCAAATCGAGGTCTTTTGGTAGAGACAGTTTCACCTCAGTGTACTTTTCATACGCTGCTCCGTCTCCATTGTGTCATGGTACGTTGCTTGGCAGTTCAATAAAAGGAAATATACCATTTTACAGAATTTTAAAGTACACTCGATCCACCAGTAAGGTCGTATTTACACGTGGAAAACTCGCAAATCAAGATGAAACATGGGTTTAGGAGGTGTGACTTTGCGATGTTCTGCGGAGCTCCTCTCCTTAACATTCCTAAGCTATTTAAACTGGAACATTTTCGTTTTAAACAATTGTAAACTGCATTCGATCAGTAAATGAGGTCAAATTTACTAGTTGGAAACTTATAATTCTAAGTCTGATATGTAATAGTGGTATAAAAATGAAAGCATATACATATGTCCCTCCTTGTTCCGCTGATCTCCTCTCATTAAGATTCCTAAGCTGTTAAACCTTGTAAACTTAGTTTTTAAACACTGTAAACTGCATTCGATCATCGAGTGAGGTCTTATTTACTAGTCGGAAACTTGGAATTCTAAATGTGATGTGTAATTGTGGTATAAAAATGAGAAAATATACGTATATCACGCAGAATAAGAGGTGAACTCAGAGAGGAGGTAGCAAATAATCAAATATACAGGAGGGAGCTGGCGGAGAAGGACAAGATGTAAAAAAAACAAGTTAAAACTGAACTATTTGGTAGTAACAGTTTTACTTTTCGTCGAAGTCACATTCGAATAATATTAAAAATGATTTTCATAATAATAGTTAAGACAACACACTCACCTTTCACACGCTGGTTCCACGCCGATGGGTGATGATACGTTGCTAGAATGTTTAAAAGGGGAAAGAGACTATGTTTAAGACCTGTAAATTGCATTCAGTCAGCCAGTTAGGACCAAGTCACAAGTGGGAAACTTATTAAAACTTAGCGAGAAGATAGTAATGTATAAAAGAATAAGCAGGGAGCTGGAGGAGTAGCACAAGATGTAAATAAAAAGAATCGAGGTGTTAGAGTAGAGACAGTTTCACCTCTGTTCAAAAACACATTTTAATTATTATTAAAAACATAAATAAAAACACTCACCCAATCACACGTTTCATACGCTGTTTCCGCTCTATCGGGTCATGGTATGTTGCTTGACAGTTCAATAAAAGGAAATATACCATTTGTAAGAATTTTAAATTACACTCGATCAACCACTAAGGTCGTATTTACAGGTGGAAAACTCGCAAATCAAGATGAAACATGGGTTTGGGAGGTGTGTCTTTGAGATGTTCCGCGTTGCTCCTCTCCTTAATATTCCTAAGCTGTTTAAACTGGAACATTTTCGTTTTAAACCATTGTAAACTGCATTCCATGAGTAAATGAGGTCGTATTTACTAGTTGGAAACTTTAAATTATAAATGTGATGTGTAATAGTGGTATAAAAATGAGAAAATATACGTATATCACGCAGAATAAGAGGTGAACTCAGAGAGGAGATAGCAAAGAATAAAACAGAAGAGGGAGCTGGCGGAGAAGCACGAGATGTAAAAGAAAAAAACAGCTGAAACTGAGCTATTGGAGTAGTAACAGTTTTACTTGTGGTCGAAATCACATTCTAATAATATTAAAAATAATAATCATAATAATAATTAACACAACAAACTCACCTTTCACACGCTGGTTCCGCACCGATGGGTGATGGTACGTTGCTAGAATGTTTAAAAGGGCAAATAGAATATGTTTAAGACCTGTAAATTGCATTGATCAGCCAGTTAGGACCAAGTCACAAGTGGGAAACTTGCGAGAACTCAGCGGGAAGGTAGTAATTAATAAAAGAATAAACAGTGAGCTGGAAGAGTAGCACAATATGTAAAGAAAAAAAATCAAATCGAGGTCTTGGAGTAGAGACAGTTTAACCTCTGTTCAAAAACACACTTTAATTATTATTAAAAAAAATCATAATAAAAAAACCTCACCCAATCACACTTTTCATACACTGCTCTGTCTCCATTGGGTCATGGTACGTTGCTTGACAGTTCAATAAAAGGAAATATACCATTTGTAAGAATTTTAAATTACACTCGATCAGCCAATAAGGTCGTATTTACACGTGGAAAACTCGCAAATCAAGATGAAACATGGGTTAAGGAGGTGTGTCTTTGAGATGTTCCGCGGAGCTCCTCTCCTTAACATTCCTAAGCTGTTTAAACTGGAGCATTTTCGTTTTAAACCATTGTAAACTGCATTCGATCAGTAAATGAGTTCGTATTTACTAGTTGGAAACTTATAATTCCAAATCTAAGGTGTAATTGTGGTATAAAAATGAGAGCATATACATATTTCACTCGTTGTTCCGCTGAGCTCCTCTCATTAACATTCCTAAGCTGTTCAACTTTGGACATTTCGTTTTTAAACACTGTAAACTGCATTCGATCATCGAGTGAGGTCGTATTTACTAGTGGGAAACTTGGAATTCTAAATGTGATGTGTAATTGTGGTATAAAAATGAGAAAATATACGTATATCACGCAGAATAAGAGGTGAACTCAGAGAGGAGGTAGCAAATAATCAAATATACAAGAGGGAGCTGGCGGAGAAGGACAAGATGTAAAAAAAACAGGCTAAAACTGAACTATTTGGTAGTAACAGTTTTACTTTTCGTCGAAGTCACATTCGAATAATATTAAAAATGATTTTCATAATAATAGTTAAGACAACACACTCACCTTTCACACGCTGGTTCCGCGCCGATGGGTGATGATACGTTGCTAGAATGTTTAAAAGGGGAAAGAGACTATGTTTAAGACCTGTAAATTGCTTTCGATCAGCCAGTTAGGACCAAGTCACAAGTGGGAAACTTAGGAAAACTCAGCGAGAAGATAGTAATGTATAAAAGAATAAGCAGGGAGCTGGAGGAGTAGCACAAGATGTAAATAAAAAAGAATCAAATCGAGGTGTTAGAGTATAGACAGTTTCACCTCTGTTCAAAAACACATTTTAATTATTATTTTAAAAAATCATAATAAAAACACTCACCCAATCACACTTTTCATACGCTGCTCCGTCTCCATTGGGTCATGGTACGTTGCTTGGCAGTTCAATAAAAGGAAATATACCATTTGTAAGAATTTTAAATTACACTCCATCAACCACTAATTTCGTATTTACAGGTGGAAAACTCGCAAATCAAGATGAAACATGGGTTTAGGAGGTGTGTCTTTGAGATGTTCCGCGGAGCTCCTCTCTTTAATATTCCTAAGCTATTTAAACTGGAACATTTTCGTTTTAAACCATTGTAAACTGCATTCGATCAGTAAATGAGTTCGTATTTACTAGTTGGAAACTTATAATTCCAAATCTAAGGTGTAATTGTGGTATAAAAATGAGAGCATATACATATTTCACTCGTTGTTCCGCTGAGCTCCTCTCATTAACATTCCTAAGCTGTTGAACTTTGGACATTTCGTTTTTAAACACTGTAAACTGCATTCGATCATCGAGTGAGGTCATATTTACTAGTGGGAAACTTGGAATTCTAAATGTGATGTGTAATTGTGGTATAAAAATGAGAATATTTACATGTATCAAGCAGAATGAGCGGTGAACTCAGAAGAGGTAGCAAAGAATAAAACATATAAGAGGGAGATGGCGAATAAGGACAAGACGTAGAAAAACAGCTAAAACTGAACTATTGGAGTAGTAACAGTTTGAGTTGTGGTCAAAATATTATTAAAAATAATAATCATAATAATAGTTAACACAACAAAACTCACCTTTCACACGCTGGTTCCGCACCGATGGGTGATGGTACGTTGCTAGATAGTTTAAAAAGGGGAAATAGAATATGTTTAAGAATTGTAAATTACATTGATCGGCCAGATAGGACCAAGTCACAAGTGGGAAACTTGCCAGATCTCAGCGGGAAGGTAGTAATTGGTAAAAGAATAAACAATGAGCTGGAGGAGAAGCACAAGATCTAAAGAAAAAAAGTCAAATCGAGGTCTTTTGGTAGAGACAGTTTCACCTCAGCGTACTTTTCATACGCTGCTCCGTCTCCATTGTGTCATGGTACGTTGCTTGGCAGTTCAATAAAAGGAAATATACCATTTTACAGAATTTTAAAGTACACTCGATCCACCAGTAAGGTCGTATTTACACGTGGAAAACTCGCAAATCAAGATGAAACATGGGTTTAGGAGGTGTGACTTTGCGATGTTCTGCGGAGCTCCTCTCCTTAACATTCCTAAGCTATTTAAACTGGAACATTTTCGTTTTAAACAACTGTAAACTGCATTCGATCAGTAAATGAGGTCAAATTTACTAGTTGGAAACTTATAATTCTAAGTCTGATATGTAATAGTGGTATAAAAATGAAAGCATATACATATGTCCCTCCTTGTTCCGCTGATCTCCTCTCATTAAGATTCCTAAGCTGTTAAACCTTGTAAACTTAGTTTTTAAACACTGTAAACTGCATTCGATCATCGAGTGAGGTCTTATTTACTAGTCGGAAACTTGGAATTCTAAATGTGATGTGTAATTGTGGTATAAAAATGAGAAAATATACGTATATCACGCAGAATAAGAGGTGAACTCAGAGAGGAGGTAGCAAATAATCAAATATACAAGAGGGAGCTGGCGGAGAAGGACAAGATGTAAAAAAAACAGGCTAAAACTGAACTATTTGGTAGTAACAGTTTTACTTTTCGTCGAAGTCACATTCGAATAATATTAAAAATGATTTTCATAATAATAGTTAAGACAACACACTCACCTTTCACACGCTGGTTCCGCGCCGATGGGTGATGATACGTTGCTAGAATGTTTAAAAGGGTAAAGAGACTATGTTTAAGACCTGTAAATTGCATTCAATCAGCCAGTTAGGACCAAGTCACAAGTGGGAAACTTAGGAAAACTCAGCGAGAAGATAGTAATGTATAAAAGAATAAGCAGGGAGCTGGAGGAGTAGCACAAGATGTAAATAAAAAGAATCGAGGTGTTAGAGTAGAGACAGTTTCACCTCTGTTCAAAAACACATTTTAATTATTATTAAAAACATAAATAAAAACACTCACCCAATCACACGTTTCATACGCTGTTTCCGCTCTATCGGGTCATGGTATGTTGCTTGACAGTTCAATAAAAGGAAATATACCATTTGTAAGAATTTTAAATTACACTCGATCAACCACTAAGGTCGTATTTACACGTGGAAAACTCGCAAATCAAGATGAAACATGGGTTTGGGAGGTGTGTCTTTGAGATGTTCCGCGGAGCTCCTCTCCTTAATATTCCTAAGCTGTTTAAACTGGAACATTTTCGTTTTAAACCATTGTAAACTGCATTCCATGAGTAAATGAGGTCGTATTTACTAGTTGGAAACTTTAAATTATAAATGTGATGTGTAATAGTGGTATAAAAATGAGAAAATATACGTATATCACGCAGAATAAGAGGTGAACTCAGAGAGGAGATAGCAAAGAATAAAACAGAAGAGGGAGCTGGCGGAGAAGCACGAGATGTAAAAGAAAAAAACAGCTGAAACTGAGCTATTGGAGTAGTAACAGTTTTACTTGTGGTCGAAATCACATTCTAATAATATTAAAAATAATAATCATAATAATAATTAACACAACAAACTCACCTTTCACACGCTGGTTCCGCACCGATGGGTGATGGTACGTTGCTAGAATGTTTAAAAGGGCAAATAGAATATGTTTAAGACCTGTAAATTGCATTGATCAGCCAGTTAGGACCAAGTCACAAGTGGGAAACTTGCGAGAACTCAGCGGGAAGGTAGTAATTAATAAAAGAATAAACAGTGAGCTGGAAGAGTAGCACAATATGTAAAGAAAAAAAATCAAATCGAGGTCTTGGAGTAGAGACAGTTTCACCTCTGTTCAAAAACACACTTTAATTATTAATAAAAAAAATCATAATAAAAAAACCTCACCCAATCACACTTTTCATACACTGCTCTGTCTCCATTGGGTCATGGTACGTTGCTTGACAGTTCAATAAAAGGAAATATACCATTTGTAAGAATTTTAAATTACACTCGATCAACCAATAAGGTCGTATTTACACGTGGAAAACTCGCAAATCAAGATGAAACATGGGTTAAGGAGGTGTGTCTTTGAGATGTTCCGCGGAGCTCCTCTCCTTAACATTCCTAAGCTGTTTAAACTGGAGCATTTTCGTTTTAAACCATTGTAAACTGCATTCGATCAGTAAATGAGTTCGTATTTACTAGTTGGAAACTTATAATTCCAAATCTAAGGTGTAATTGTGATATAAAAATGAGAGCATATACATATTTCACTCGTTGTTCCGCTGAGCTCCTCTCATTAAGATTCCTAAGCTGTTCAACTTTGGACATTTCGTTTTTAAACATTGTAAACTGAATTCCATCATCGAGTGAGGTCATATTTACTAGTGGGAAACTCGGAATTCTAAATGTGATGTGTAATTGTTTAATAATCATAATAATAACTGAAAACAACCTCACCTTTCATACGCTGCTCTGTCTCCATTGGGTCATGGTGCGTTGCTTGGCAGTTCAATAAAAGGAAATATACCATTTGTAAGCATTTTAAATTACACTCGATCAGCCAGTAAGGACCTATTAACACGTGGAAAACTCGGAAATCAAGATGAAACACGGGTTTACGAGGTGTGTCCCTCCTTGTTCGGCGGAGCTCCTCTCTGTAAGATTCCTAAGCTGTTACACCTTTTATATTTTGTTTTAAAACACTGTAAACCGCATTCGATCAGTAAATGAGGTCGTATTTACTAGTGGGAAACTTGGAATTCTAAATGTGATGTGTAATTGTGGTATAAAAATGAGAAAATATACGTATATCACGCAGAATAAGAGGTGAAATCAGAGAGGAGGTAGCAAATAATCAAATATACAAGAGGGAGCTGGCGGAGAAGGACAAGATGTAAAAAAAACAGGCTAAAACTGAACTATTTGGTAGTAACAGTTTTACTTTTCGTCGAAGTCACATTCGAATAATATTAAAAATGATTTTCATAATAATAGTTAAGACAACACACTCACCTTTCACACGCTGGTTCCGCGCCGATGGGTGATGATACGTTGCTAGAATGTTTAAAAGGGGAAAGAGACTATGTTTAAGACCTGTAAATTGCTTTCGATCAGCCAGTTAGGACCAAGTCACAAGTGGGAAACTTAGGAAAACTCAGCGAGAAGATAGTAATGTATAACAGAATAAGCAGGGAGCTGGAGGAGTAGCACAAGATGTAAATAAAAAAGAATCAAATCGAGGTGTTAGAGTAGAGACAGTTTCACCTCTGTTCAAAAACACATTTTAATTATTATTTTAAAAAATCATAATAAAAACACTCACCCAATCACACTTTTCATACGCTGCTCCGTCTCCATTGGGTCATGGTACGTTGCTTGGCAGTTCAATAAAAGGAAATATACCATTTGTAAGAATTTTAAATTACACTCCATCAACCACTAATTTCGTATTTACAGGTGGAAAACTCGCAAATCAAGATGAAACATGGGTTTAGGAGGTGTGTCTTTGAGATGTTCCGCGGAGCTCCTCTCTTTAATATTCCTAAGCTGTTTAAACTGGAACATTTTCGTTTTAAACCATTGTAAACTGCATTCGATCAGTAAATGAGGTCAAATTTACTAGTTGGAAACGTATAATTCTAAGTCTGATATGTAATAGTGGTATAAAAATGAAAGCATATACATATGTCCCTCCTTGTTCCGCTGAGCTCCTCTCATTAAGATTCCTAAGCTGTTAAACCTTGTAAATTTCGTTTTTAAACACTGTAAACTGCATTCGATCATCGAGTGAGGTCTTATTTACTAGTGGGAAACTTGGAATTCTAAATGTGATGTGTAATTGTGGTATAAAAGTGAGAAAATATACGTATATCACGCAGAATGAGCGGTGAACTCAGAGAGGAGGTAGCAAATAATCAAATATACAAGAATGAGCTGGCGGAGAAGGACAAGATGTAAAAAAAAACAAGCTAAAACTGAACTATTTGGTAGTAACAGTTTTACTTTTCGTCGAAGTCACATTCGAATAATATTAAAAATGATTTTCATAATAATAGTTAAGACAACGCACTCACCTTTCACACGCTGGTTCCGCGCCGATGGGTGATGATACGTTGCTAGAATGTTTAAAAGGGGAAAGAGACTATGTTTAAGACCTGTAAATTGCATTCGATCAGCCAGTTAGGACCAAGTCACAAGTGGGAAACTTAGGAAAACTCAGCGAGAAGATAGTAATGTATAATAGAATAAGCAGGGAGCTGGAGGAGTAGCACAAGATGTAAATAAAAAAGAATCAAATCGAGGTGTTAGAGTAGAGACAGTTTCACCTCTGTTCAAAAACACATTTTAATTATTATTTAAAAAAAACATAATAAAAACACTCACCCAATCACACTTTTCATACGCTGCTCCGTCCATTGTGTCATGGTAGGTTGCTTGGCAGTTCAATAAAAGGAAATATACCATTTTAAATTACACTCGATCAACCAGTAAGGTCGTATTTACAGGTGGAAAACTCGCAAATCAAGATGAAACATGGGTTTAGGAGGTGTGTCTTTGAGATGTTCCACGGAGCTCCTCTCCCTAATATTCCTAAGCTGTTTAAACTGGAACATTTTCGTTTTAAACCATTGTAAACTGCATTCGATCAGTAAATGAGTTCGTATTTACTAGTTGGAAACTTATAATTCCAAATCTGAGGTGTAATTGTGTTATAGAAATGAGAGCATATACATATTTCACTCGTTGTTCCGCTGAGCTCCTCTCATTAAGATTCCTAAGCTGTTCAACTTTGGACATTTCATTTTTAAACACTGTAAATTGCATTCGATCTTCGAGTGAGGTCATATTTACTAGTGGGAAACTTGGAATTCTAAATGTGATGTGTAATTGTGGTATAAAAATGAGAATATTTACATGTATCAAGCAGAATGAGCGGTGAACTCAGAAGAGGTAGCAAAGAATAAAACATATAAGAGGGAGATGGCGAATAAGGACAAGACGTAGAAAAACAGCTAAAACTGAACTATTGGAGTAGTAACAGTTTGAGTTGTGGTCAAAATATTATTAAAAATAATAATCATAATAATAGTTAACACAACAAAACTCACCTTTCACACGCTGGTTCCGCACCGATGGGTGATGGTACGTTGCTAGATAGTTTAAAAAGGGGAAATAGAATATGTTTAAGAATTGTAAATTACATTGATCAGACAGATAGGACCAAGTCACAAGTGGGAAACTTGCCAGAACTCAGCGGGAAGGTAGTAATTGGTAAAAGAATAAACAATGAGCTGGAGGAGAAGCACAAGATCTAAAGAAAAAAAGTCAAATCGAGGTCTTTGGGTAGAGACAGTTTCACCTCAGCGTACTTTTCATACGCTGCTCCGTCTCCATTGTGTCATGGTACGTTGCTTGGCAGTTCAATAAAAGGAAATATACCATCTGTAAGAATTTTAAATTACACTCGATCAACCAGTAAGGTCGTATTTACACGTGGAAAACTCGCAAATCAAGATGAAACATGGGTTTAGGAGGTGTGTTTTTGAGATGTTCCGCGGAGCTCCTCTCCTTAACATTCCTAAGCTGTTTAAACTGGAACATTTTCTTTTTAAACACTGTAACTGCATTAGATCAGTAAATGAGTTCATATTTACTAATGGGAAACTTTATATTCTAAATGTGATGTGTAATTGTGGTATAAAAATGAGAAAATATACGTATATCACGCAGAATAAGAGGTGAACTCAGAGGAGATATCAAAGAATAAAACAGAAGAGGGAGCTGGCGGAGAAGCACGAGATGTAAAAGAAAAAAACAGCTGAAACTGAGCTATTGGAGTAGTAACAGTTTCACTTGTCGTCGAAATCACATTCTAATAATATTAAAAATGATATTCATAATATAAGTTAAGACAACACACTCACCTTTCACACGCTGGTTCCGCGCCGATGGGTGATGATACGTTGCTAGAATGTTTAAAAGGGGAAAGAGACTATGTTTAAGACCTGTAAATTGCATTGATCAGCCAGTTAGGACCAAGTCACAAGTGGGAAACTTGGGAGAACTCAGCGAGAAGATAGTAATGTATAAAATAAGCAGGGAGCTGGAGGAGTAGCACAAGATGTAAATAAAAAGAATCGAGGTCTTGGAGTAGAGACAGTTCCACCTCTGTTCAAAAACACATTTTAATTATTATTTAAAAAATCATAATAAAAACACTCACCCAATCACACTTTTCATACGCTGCTCCGTCCATTGTGTCATGGTACGTTGCTTGGCAGTTCAATAAAAGGAAATATACCATTTGTAAGCATTGTAAATTACACTCGATCAGCCAGTAAGGACCTATTAACACGTGGAAAACTCGGAAATCAAGATGAAACACGGGTTTACGAGGTGTGTCCCTCCTTGTTCGGCGGAGCTCCTCTCTGTAAGATTCCTAAGCTGTTACACCTTTTATATTTTGTTTTAAAACACTGTAAACTGCATTCGATCAGTAAATGAGGTCGTATTTACTAGTGGGAAACTTGGAATTCTAAATGTGATGTGTAATTGTGGTATAAAAATGAGAAAATATACGTATTTCACGCAGAATAAGAGGTGAACTCAGAGAGGAGGTAGCAAATAATCAAATATACAAGAGGGAGCTGGCGGAGAAGGACAAGATGTAAAAAAAACAGGCTAAAACTGAACTATTTGGTAGTAACAGTTTTACTTTTCGTCGAAGTCACATTCGAATAATATTAAAAATGATTTTCATAATAATAGTTAAGACAACACACTCACCTTTCACACGCTGGTTCCGCGCCGATGGGTGATGATACGTTGCTAGAATGTTTAAAAGGGGAAAGAGACTATGTTTAAGACCTGTAAATTGCATTCGATCAGCCAGTTAGGACCAAGTCACAAGTGGGAAACTTATTAAGATAAGATAAGATAAGATAATCCTTTATTAGTCCCGCAGTGGGGAAATTCACAGTGTAACAGCAGAAAGGGATAGCAGGACACTCAGTTACAAAAATTTAGATAAATAAATAATTTACACTATATACACACAATATAGATAAGAATTAAAAAAGCAATAAACAATATTATTTACAGCAAAAAACTCTTAATTGCACATGGGGGTGGGATATTGCACATAGTATTCCCTGACATGAACATGTGTGTGTAGTTAAGTGTGTGTGTATGTGGTCCGCTGGGAGCAGTGTTGGTTGTGTAGTCTGACGGCAGCAGGAAGGAAGGACCTGCGATACCGCTCCTTCACACACTTGGGGTGAAGCAGCCTGTCGCTAAAGGAGCTGCCCAGCGCTGCCAGAGTCTCATGCATGGGGTGGGAGCTGTTCTCCAGCATGGATGCCAGCTTGGTTGTCATCCTCCTGTCTCCCACCACCTGCACTGGGTCTAAGAAGCACCCCAGGACAGAGCCGGCCCTCTTTATGAGTTTGTCCAGTCTCTTCTTATCTGCCGTCGAGATGCTACTGCCCCAGCAGACCACTCCATAAAAGATGGCAGATGCCACCACTGTGTCGAAGAACGTCCTCAGGAGCGCTCCCTGCACTCCAAAGGACCTCAATCTCCTCAGCAGGTAGAGTCTGCTCTGGCCTTTCTTGTAGAGAGCTGCAGTGTTGACTGACCAGTCCAGTTTGTTGTTCAGATGAACACCCAGGTATTTGTAAGAGTCCACACTCTCGATGTTCATACCCTGGATGTTCACTGATGGAGGGGGGTGTCTGCACCTGCGGAAATCCACCACCAGTTCTTTGGTCTTTCCAGCGTTTATCTGCAGATGGTTCTGCAGACACCAGTCCACAAAGTCCTGAATAAGTTCTCTGTACTCGCTGTCCTCCTCATTGGATATGAGGCCGACGATCGCTGAGTCACCAGAGAACTTCTGGAGGTGACAGGTCGGTGAGCTGTACATGAAGTCAGCAGTGTACAGGGTGAAGAGGAACGGTGCCAAGACCGTTCCTTGAGGGGCTCCTGTGCTGCTGACCACCAAGTCAGAGACACAGTCCCGTGCCCTCACATACTGTGGTCGGTTGGTGAGGTAGTCCAGTATCTAGTTTGACAGGTGACTGTCCACTCCACAATGTCCCAACTTGTCCTTTAGAAGCCCTGGCTGTATGGTGTTAAAAGCACTGGAGAAATCGAAGAAGGTGATCCTCACAGTGCTGCCGGGCTTCTCCAGGTGAGAAAGAGCTCTGTGTAGAAGATAGATGACAGCATCATCCACCCCGACACCAGGCTGGTAGGCGAACTGAAGAGGGTCCATGGATGGGCTCACCAGAGGGATACACAGTGTAGGGGTTTCTAATAAAGTGGCCAGTGAAAGGATACACAGTGTAGGTGTTTCTATTATAGTGGCCAGTGAAAGGATACACAGTGTAGGGGTTTCTAATATAGTGGTCAGTGAAAGGATACACAGTGTAAGGGTTTCTAATAAAGTGGCCAGTGAAAGGATACACAGTGCAGGGGTTTCTAATAAAGTGGCCAGTGAAAGGATACACAGTGTAGGTGTTTCTATTATAGTGGCCAGTAAAAGGATACACAGTGTAGGGGTTTCTAATAAAGTGGCCAGTGAAAGGATACACAGTGTAGGGGTTTCTAATATAGTGGCCAGTGAAAGGATACACAGTGTAGGGGTTTCTAATAAAGTGGCCAGTCGAAGGATACACAGCGTAGGGGTTTCTAATAAAGTGGCCAGTGAAAGGATACACAGCGTAGGGGTTTCTAATAAAGTGGCCAGTGAAAGGATACACAGCGTAGGGGTTTCTAATATAGTGGCCAGTAAAAGGATACACAGCGTAGGGGTTTCTAATATAGTGGCCAGTAAAAGGATACACAGTGTAGGGGTTTCTAATAAAGTGGCCAGTGAAAGGATACACAGCGTAGGGGTTTCTAATAAAGTGTATTTTTAACCCCTTCCCAGATTCATCTGCATCTACAGACCTTATTAGTGTTCAAACACGCACACACACACACACACACTCTACGTCACCCTCTGCAACTGGGTCCTGGTCAGTCCAGGTTAGGAACAGCATCTCCAGCACCATCAACCTGAACACGGGGCCTCTGCTGTTCACCCTGCTGACTCAGGACTGTGTGGTGAAACACAGCTCTGACCACATCATAAAGTTCACCGATGACTCAGCAGTGCTGGGTCTGATCAGCAAAGGCCACGAGTCAGCACATAGAGAGGAGGTGCATGTGAAGGCCACAGGTCTACAGTCATTGAAAGAGGAGGCAGGACTTCCTCTGATCTTTTTACTGTTTCTGTTTGTTGTCTTTAATGTTTGCACTATAACTCTCAGCTGAAGTAAATGAATTAATTTCACAGTGCTTCACTTCTACAGGCTTCCTTCTCCTGCTCCATTCTGAAGGTAATCTTGGTTTAATCTGTTTCTCTGAAGAATCCAGATCTGATCAGGCTTTAAGATGTGTTCTATCAATCTAACCTGACCTGATGTTCTTGAGGGCTTCCAGTGGTTTGGATGTTGAAGCAAACTCACTGTATTTAGATGTATGAGGGCATCTCCTGGTTGTAGATTGTAGACTGGGCTGTTTGGTGTCTGAGCTTCCTGATGTGTTTCTTTTTTATAAGAATGAATCAGATGGGTGATCTGGTCATGCCTAAAAAGCTCTGCTCTCTCTGGTTATCTGTATCTTTTTGTCTAATGTTTTCTTTAACTGAATCCATTCTGCTCCTCTACCAGGGAAATGCTCCCTGTGTCACTGGCTGCAACACAAGCCCAAAGCATGATCCATCCAGCCCCTTGCTTAACAGTTGGAGAGATGTTCTCTTCATTAACTTCTGCAACCTTTCTTTTGCACACATACCTTTGATCACTGCAGATCTCTAGTGTAACTTCACCATTAGTCCACAGGACCTGTTCACAAAGTGCATCAGTCCTGTAAAACAGGACGCAGGATTTCTTCTGATGACTCTTCAGTGACAATCATATTTGAAAAGGTGTTGCTGCACAGTAGAACAGTGCTCCACCACTGAAGATTAGGCTGAATCTTCCTGAAGGTCTCACTCAGTGAAACATGACTTTGATCTCTCTGAAAGATCTCTAGGTCATCCAGACTCACCTCCACCTCCACTGATCCTGTTAACTGCCCGTTCTTAATTACATTAGGAGCTGAGGACACCGCTAGCTGAGAACACCATAGCCTAAACAAGCTGATGAAGTTCTGAGAGCTGGTAAAAGGTATCTACACACTGAACATTACAGCTGAATTACCTTTATTTCCATAAACAGACACAACATGTGCAGCATGATGAAGCAGACATGGAACATTATAAACGATGGACGATTCGGAGAAGGAGGAGTGATCCACAGTTCAGTGCTGAGAGGGTAGTAACCTTCGTCTGGTAACTTCTGTCCTCATGAACTCTTCTTCTGCTGCTTTTTCTTATTTTTATGACAGGATGACCCGTCCCGCTCCCCTGCAGTCTGTACAGAGGTCCGGTTACACTGACCCGCTCCGTCCCGCTCCCCTGCAGTCTGTACAGAGGTCCGGTTACACTGACCCGCTCCGTCCCGTTCCCCTGCAGTCTGTACAGAGGTCCGGTTACACTGACCCGCTCTGCCCCGTTCCCCTGCAGTCTGTACAGAGGTCCGGTTACACTGACCCGCTCCGTCCCGTTCCCCTGCAGTCTGTACAGAGGTCCGGTTACACTGACCCGCTCCTTCCCGTTCCCCTGCAGTCTGTCCAGAGGTCCGGTTACACTGACCCGCTCCGTCCCGTTCCCCTGTAGTCTGTACAGAGTTCTGTTCATCCTGACCCGCTCCGCCCCATTCCCCTGCAGTCTGTACAGAGGTCCGGTTCCCCTGCAGTCTGTACAGAGTTCTGTTCATCCTGACCCGCTCTGCCCCGTTCCCCTGCAGTCTGTACAGAGTTCTGTTCATCCTGACCCGCTCTGCCCCGCTCCCCTGCAGTCTGTACAGAGTTCTGTTCATCCTGACCCGCTCTGCCCCGCTCCACTGCAGTCTGTACAGAGTTCTGTTCATCCTGACCCGCTCCGTCCCGTTCCCCTGCAGTCTGTACAGATTCTGTTCATCCTGACCCGCTCTGTCCCGTTCCCCTGCAGTCTGTACAGAGTTCTGTTCATCCTGACCCGCTCCATCCCGTTCCCCTGCAGTCTGTACAGAGTTCTGTTCATCCTGACCCGCTCCATCCCGTTCCCCTGCAGTCTGTTCAGAGTTCTGTTCATCCTGACCCGCTCCGCCCCGTTCCCCTGCAGTCTGTACAGAGGTCCGGTTCCCCTGCAGTCTGTACAGAGTTCTGTTCATCCTGACCCGCTCTGCCCCGTTCCCCTGCAGTCTGTACAGAGTTCTGTTCATCCTGACCCGCTCTGCCCCGTTCCCCTGCAGTCTGTACAGAGTTCTGTTCATCCTGACCCGCTCCGTCCCATTCCCCTGCAGTCTGTACAGATTCTGTTCATCCTGACCCGCTCTGTCCCGTTCCCCTGCAGTCTGTTCAGAGTTCTGTTCATCCTGACCCGCTCCGTCCCGTTCCCCTGCAGTCTGTACAGAGTTCTGTTCATCCTGACCCGCTCCGTCCCATTCCCCTGCAGTCTGTTCAGAGTTCTGTTCATCCTGACCCGCTCCGCCCCGTTCCCCTGCAGTCTGTACAGAGGTCCGGTTCCCCTGCAGTCTGTACAGAGTTCTGTTCATCCTGACCCGCTCTGCCCCGTTCCCCTGCAGTCTATACAGAGTTCTGTTCATCCTGACCCGCTCTGCCCCGTTCCCCTGCAGTCTGTACAGAGTTCTGTTCATCCTGACCCGCTCCTTTCCGTTCCCCTGCAGTCTGTACAGATTCTGTTCATCCTGACCCGCTCTGTCCCGTTCCCCTGCAGTCTGTTCAGAGTTCTGTTCATCCTGACCCGCTCCGCCCCGTTCCCCTGCAGTCTGTACAGAGGTCCGGTTCCCCTGCAGTCTGTACAGAGTTCTGTTCATCCTGACCCACTCCGTCCCCTTCCCCTGCAGTCTGTACAGAGGTCCGGTTCCCCTGACCCACTCCGTCCCGTTCCCCTGCAGTCTATACAGAGTTCTGTTCATCCTGACCCGCTCCGTCCTGTTCCCCTGCAGTCTGTTCAGAGTTCTGTTCATCCTGCCCCGCTCCGTCCAGCTCCCCTGCAGTCTGCTCAGAGTTCTGTTCATCCTGACCCGCTCCGTCCCGTTCCCCTGCAGTCTGTTCAGAGTTCTGTTCATCCTGACCCGCTCCGCCCGTTCCCCTGCAGTCTGTACAGAGGTCCGGTTCCCCTGACCCGCTCCGTCCCGTTCCCCTGCAGTCTGTTCAGAGTTCTGTTCATCCTGACCCGCTCCGCCCCGTTCCTCTGCAGTCTGTACAGAGGTCCGGTTCCCTTGACACGCTCCTTCCCGTTCCCCTGCAGTCTGTTCAGAGGTCCGGTTACAATGACCCGCTCCGTTCCGTTCCCCTGCAGTTTGTACAGAGGTCCGGTTCCCTTGACGCGCTCCTTCCCGTTCCCCTGCAGTCTGTACAGAGGTCTGGTTACACTGACCCGCTCCGCCCTGTTCCCCTACTTCATCATCCTCTTCTGGTTTCTCCTGATTTGCACTGTGCTGTGTTTTGTCTGTGTTTCCCCAGAACCATGAAGCAATCCGGTTTAGTAGAGATTTATCCAATCTGTGAGGGAAACATCAGAGAAATCATTAGTACTGCTGAATAAAGATTTAAGCCGTTTTATAAAGAATTCATCATGATCAGTGTTACCATCAGGAGGGAGGTGAAGCTGAACAACAAGTGATGTTAGAAGGCTTTAAAGGGGACAGTACCAACACAAGACAGCAGCACTACTCACACACTGCTTTTGTCAATGTGGAGGACTAACTACTGTCTGTCCACTAGAGGCTCAGTGCTGAAATATCCCTGACTAGAACAGATCTCTATATTAAAGCAGCAGTGATTACAATATTAATACTGGTACTAAAAGGGAAGATTCATTAGCAGATTTACCAGGATATTAAGAGCAAATACATTTTCTCCTGTATAATGAAGGATCACCAGTATGTTCACTGTGTGTGTGATAATTCCCCCTCACCTCTTTAACATGTGATGTTAGAAATTCATTTCTCAGAAAGATGCATTTGATTAATATCATTTTCTTAAATAAGTTTTGTTACTCCTGCAACTCATCTACAGACTCTGCTCGTCCACTCACTCAGCTGATTGACCAATGGATTAAAAAGGGACATTCTGATGTGTTCAGACTGAGAACATGAGAAACATCCCAGCTGCACTTTACTGAACCTGACTTTACTGAACAATCAGACTATATTTAATAATATATAATAATAATAATAATAATAATATATCATAATAATAATAATAGGTTAATACTGAACCTGACTTTACTGAACAATCAGACTATATTTAATAATAATAATAATAATAGGTTAATACTTAACCTGACTTTACTGAACCTGACTTTACTGAACAATCAGACTATATTTAATAATATATAATAATAATAATAATAATAATAGGTTAATACTTAACCTGACTTTACTGAACCTGACTTTACTGAACAATCAGACTATATTTAATAATATATAATAATAATAATAATAATAATAATAATATATAATAATAATAATAGGTTAATACTGAACCTGACTTTACTGAACCTGACTTTACTGAACAATCAGACTATATTTAATAATAATAGGTAATAATAATAATAATAATAATAATAATTGGTTAATACTGAACCTGACTTTACTGAACCTGACTTTACTGAACAATCAGACTATATTTAATAATAATATATAATAATAATAATAATAATAATAATAGGTTAATACTGAACCTGACTTTATTGAACAATCAGACTATATTTAATAATAATATATAATAATAATAGGTAATAATAATAATAATAGGTTAATACTGAACCTGACTTTACTGAACCTGACTTTACTGAACAATCAGACTATATTTAATAATAATATATAATAATAATAATAATAATAGGTAATAATAATAGGTAATAATAATAATAATAATAATAATAATAGTTTAATACTGAACCTGACTTTACTGAACCTGACTTTACTGAACAATCAGACTATATTTACTAATAATATATAATAATAATAATAGGTAATAATAATAATAATAATAATAATAGGTTAATACTGAACCTGACTTTACTGAACCTGACTTTACTGAACAATCAGACTATATTTAATAATAATATATAATAATAATAATAATAATAATAATAATAGGTAATAATAATAGGTAATAATAATAATAATAATAATAATAATAATAATAGTTTAATACTGAACCTGACTTTACTGAACCTGACTTTACTGAACAATCAGACTATATTTAATAATAATAGGTAATAATAATAATAATAATAATAATAATTGGTTAATACTGAACCTGACTTTACTGAACCTGACTTTACTGAACAATCAGACTATATTTAATAATAATATATAATAATAATAATAATAATAATAATAATAGGTTAATACTGAACCTGACTTTACTGAACATGACTTTATTGAACAATCAGACTATATTTAATAATAATATATAATAATAATAGGTAATAATAATAATAATAATAATAATAGGTTAATACTGAACCTGACTTTACTGAACCTGACTTTACTGAACAATCAGACTATATTTAATAATAATATATAATAATAATAATAATAATAATAATAATAATAGGTAATAATAATAGGTAATAATAATAATAATAATAGTTTAATACTGAACCTGACTTTACTGAACCTGACTTTACTGAACAATCAGACTATATTTACTAATAATATATAATAATAATAGGTAATAATAATAATAATAATAATAATAATAATAATAATAATAATAGGTTAATACTGAACCTGACTTTACTGAACCTGACTTTACTGAACAATCAGACTATATTTAATAATAATATATAATAATAATAATAATAATAATAATAATAGGTAATAACAATAATAATAATAATAATAATAATAATAGGTAATAATAATAATAATAATAATAATAATAGGTTAATACTGAACCTGACTTTACTGAACCTGACTTTACTGAACAATCAGACTATATTTAATAATATATAATAATAATAGGTAATAATAATAATAATAATAGGTTAATACTGAACCTGACTTTACTGAACCTGACTTTACTGAACCTGACTTTACTGAACAATCAGACTATATTTACTAATAATATATAATAATAATAGGTAATAATAATAATAATAATAGGTTAATACTGAACCTGACTTTACTGAACCTGACTTTACTGAACAATCAGACTATATTTAATAATAATATATAATAATAATAATAGGTAATAATAATAATAGGTTAATACTGAACCTGACTTTACTGAACCTGACTTCACTGAACAATCAGACTGTATTTAATAATAATATATAATAATAATAGGTAATAATAATAATAGGTTAATACTGAACCTGACTTCACTGAACAATCAGACTATATTTAATAATAATATAAAATAATAATAGGTAATAATAATAATAATCATAATCATAATCATAATAATAATAATAGGTTAGTTAAAGTCAGTTAAAAAGTGAATTATTTTGCTGCTTTTAATGATTTAAACACAGAATTAATGTGATCATCTCAGCACATTCACTAACAGCAGTCATGTTATAACTACGTTCTTTATTCACTGTCAGAGTTTTCTTACTGTAAACTGCATCCAGATTTCTTCATCAGCTCTGAGAGCTGTTCCACTGACTTCCCTAGTTTATTCCCACGCAGATCCAGCTCTCTCAGATGTGAGGGGTTTGAGGATAGAGCTGAAGTCAGAGCAGCACAGCCGTCCTCTTCTATACTGCATTTCTTAAGCCTGCAGAGAAACAAATTATTATTTAATAATAAATAAATAAATAGTAATAATATCAGGGAATTAATTTTTAATGTTGATACTGTTTGAAGTGTAATTTACTCAGTATGACATTCTAATTATGTGAGATACTGGACTTGAAAGTAAAACAACAAAGGCTTGAAAGAAAATCAGTTTAAAAGTAGTACATATTTTGGAATGATAAGGAATGGACCTTTCTACATCTGAGACAGTACTTATTCAGCACTTTTCAGGAACCCAAGGACGATTAGAACTGTCAGTGCAAAGAACAGTGATACAGAAAGTGGACAGAGCTAGAAAGAACATGTAGACCTGAAGGAGGAGGAGTTTAGGTTTGAGGAAGATACACCCAAGAGAGAAACAGATGGTTTAAGGTTAGATGGTTTAGAGAGTTAGTCTGCTGGACCACAAGAGGAAGACGGTCACAGAGTCAAAGAGCAGATCTAGAGAACCCTGCATCAATACCACAATGAAGGATGAATAGATAAATAGTGAGTAGCCCGGCTGAAGAAGACCTGAGTGAGGAAGGGTGTGTAGACTAGGTGAAGATCAGACAGGTAAGAAGGAGTGAGGTAATTAATAGCTTTAATAAGTAAACAGAAGAACTTTACAGTACGCAGTATTTTACAGGACGTCTGTGGAGGTGTGTGTGAATAGGTGTAATGTGGTGATGGAAGGAGGTGTGAATGAGGAGACAAGTAGGAAAGTTCTGGACCATCTAATGTTTATGGAGGAAGAGCTAATGCTAGAACACACACACACACACACACACACACACACATTATGAAAAAGTGTACATGATGAAGTTGTACAGCTATTAAATTATAAACCTTTTATTAATATTTAATAGTAAAACATCAAAATACACAGAATAAAAGTCTAAACATACCTCAACAGATTAATAATCAATAATCAAAGTAAAGCTTTATTCAGGATGATTTACTACATGACGTCTATTCAGAATAAACTCTGAGTTACTTACTGTAGTTTCTGTAGTTCACACTTCTGATTCTCCACCAGACGACAGAGCTGCTTCACTCCTGAAGCTCCCAGTTTATTCAGACTCAGGTCCAGCTCTCTGATGTGGGATGGATTTGTATAAAGAGCCAAGGCCAGATCAGCACAGCCTCCCTCTGTTAAACTCTGGACTAGTCTGCAGAGGGTGAGGGAGACAACAGACAGTATTCAGTACAAGACAAGAAACTAATGTAAACATTTACATCATTAATACTGTATTCAGTAAATATAACATATAATCGCTTCATCATCGGGTGGAAAACCCTGCTGATGAACAGTTACTTTGAACAGTCAGTACTGCAAGTTTCAGGCAGTGCTTTCCCCCGAGGCAGTTGCTTTAAAGCCCCCCAACAGTGGAACTGGGTTCTCTGGAACGATGGTGAGGCTCCATTAAGTACTTTTGGATGGGATGAGAGGGAGATAAGGTGGAGTGGTGATCATCCAACATCCTGACCTCACTAACACTCTTTTCGAGGAATGCAGTTAGGGAGTGGGAGTGATGAACAACATGATAAATCAATAATCCATTAAAGTTCCCACAATACCATGCAAACCATGTGGACACTTCATCCATGGCTCATTGTGTACAAGGTATTCTCTGTATGACTGCATGTGCTGAATTGCAGCGTCCAGAACAGGACATGTACGGAGTAGAATTTCAGTGGGACAGTGTAGTGGGATTGTGGGAAATGGAGTTCAAAGAGTTTATGGAGGCCTGAAGAAAAGACAGTCAACTCATTTATAGCAAACATTTATCCTGTGAAAGACATGGAGCTATAAATTTAAAAGCAACATAATAATTAAATAATAATACATGAATTCACCAGTATTCTGTAATTATTATCTAATTTAATCTTTGAAAGTCTATGAATGCAAACGTACTAGTTTGTTTTTTAAATCAACCCCATAAAACCAAACCCTGATTTCTAGACTTAGACTTGCTGCTCTTTTATAAAGGCAATTCTACTCACCTCAGTTTCTCCAGTCTACAGTGAGGATTCTTCAGTAGATCACAGAGCTTCTGCAGTCCTGCCTGATCCAGTTTATTCTCATTCAGATCCAGCTCTCTCAGGTGTGAGGGGTTTACAGTCAGAGCAGAAATCAGATCAGCACAGTCTCTCACTGTAATACTGCTGGATTTATACATCCTGCAGAGACAGAGAAGTAGTAGTAGAAGAAGAGGGCTGTAGTTTCGTTCAGCTGGGGTCAGTCCTTAAAACTCAAACAAAAGCAAGAGAACTACTGTAGGGTAGGTAAAGTCAAGTAATAAACCAGCATTATCAGTTCAAGACCAGTGTGCATGGAGAAAACTAGCTCATGTGTAGATAAACCAGCCTACAGATCATTTAATGAATCCAGCTCCTTACGTGAGTTTCTGCAGTCTGCAGTGTGGATCCTCCAGGAGAGCAGACAGCTGATCCACTCTGATCTTCTTTGGTTCAGTCTGACTCAGATCCAGCTCCGTCTGCAGTAAGGGGTCTTTACCCAGCTTTTGTTTAAAATAAGTGTAGGCTTCTTTTGCAGCATCACTTTTCAGCAGTCTGGAGAGAGAACATCAGTACAGTCTAATGAACTACTCAATAACTCAATAACGCTTAAATAGGTACTCTAGAGACGTTTCTCAACCCAGTTCTGGGGTTTTGATCTGCCCCCAGTTCCCCACACCCTGATTGATAAGACTCCTGGGTCTGGGTCTAGTGTACAATACCAACAACACTACAATGTCATATATGAACCAAATGGAAATGTTTGTTTATATAAATACAACCTCAGATGAACAACAACACACAACATATTCCACCGTCTCTTTACTTATTTAACAACAATGAAAACAACATTCTACACTGAGAGACTATTCACAAGCGTAAAACAGTTGCTAATCTTCCCAGCAGTGGACGTCCCAGCAAATTCACCCCAACACAGTATATAACCCCAAACACCCTTTTGTTGGTGCAGGGGTATGTTGTCGTGCTCTGCTTGTATATGCTGCATATAGCCTCTAGATATCTTGATAGATTGATATTGCCGCACTGGACTCAGAATGTAAGACCCCTACTGTGCAGGGTCCACATTCTCTGCTGTGCGAGTGAAATGAGTAAGGGGAAAGGCTCTTCCCAACAATTCAATTACTACATTAAATGAAAACAATGTTTCTATTAGTTTTTAACTAATAGACAGAACAGGTCTAAATGTAAATAACTCAGGATTAAATTGATTATAAGTTCATAAATTAATCACCTCAGTATTTTCTTTGTATTCACAAATAAACCCGTAAGCTGCTTCACTCCTGTGTCTCCGGGGTCGTTCCCTCTAAGATCCAGCTCAGTCAGGGCTGATGAGGAGCTTTTCAGAGCTGAAGCCAGAGCTGCATATCCTCCCTCTGTTATTCTGCAGAATGAAAGACTAAACCCAGAACAAAAGACCAGAACATTTATTTCTAATTGTGACAACAATTCTCCTTCTTTTGAGAAGTTGTGAGATTTTTGTGTGATGAGAGTAATGCATCTCAGTAGATCTTACCTCAGCTTCTTCAGTTTACAGAGAGGATCCTTCAGTCCACTGCAGAGCTCCTTCACTCCTGAATCCTGCAGGTTGTTGGAGCTCAGGTCCAGTTCTCTCAGAGTGGACGAGGTGAGAACTGTGGCTAAAGCTGAACAGCTTTCTTCTGTTAGATCATCATCGTTGATCCTAAAAGCAAATGATGACATTTCACATTTAAATAGATATAAAAAGATAAAAACATGAAACCCATTCAGCTTCGCTAATATTTACTAAACTGAAAATAATTCAGTAAAATCAATTATTACTTTTGAGAATATGATAATATAAAATGTTTTTATTCTGCTTGTTTCTGTAACTGCTACAACCAACATTTGGTACCATTTATATCAAATGTAATGTGCAGGTACGTTTGAATGAACAGCTGCATTAAGCAGAGTGGCTCAACACAACAGTTGATCACTTCAGGACAGAGAACACTGAGGGACTTACCATCAATCTGCCATTTTAGTTGAACTATAAACTAATGGTGTGAATGATTGTTGATAATGATATTAATCTGCTGAGATAAAAGCAATATCCCCTTGTTTCTGTACATTTATGATGAATATATCTATATATACACAACCTCTGTTCTTAAAAAGCCCAAAGCATCTCTGAAACATTCCTTTTAACTTCATCATGAATGTGAGGAGCTGAGCTGCTGGTATTCATTTTCATCACAAAAACGTGAATAAAACAAAAGGTCATTAAAAACAAGCAGTTTTTGCAGTCTGGTTTCCATATATTGACTAGAGTGAACATTACAGTGAGGAATGTCAACAATGACACAGTACATCCAACTTTCTATATCGAATATTTTCTCTTACGTTTTCCACTACATGCACCTTTTAATGAAAACCTTATTTATTATTGCAGGAACAGATCAGAATACTGACCAGAGTCTCCTCAGTTTACAGTGTGTATCCTGCAGTACAGCACACAGTAGTTTCACTCTGGAATCTCCTGAAGGTCCTGCTGGATTCCTGCTCAGTTTCAGCTCTGTCTGCAGCAGCATATTTATTCTCAGAGTTGAAGAAAGAGAAGTCCAGGCTTCCTCTGCAGCTGCCGTCTTCAACAGCCTGCAAAGATGAGATGAAAGCAATGGACGAGAACACAGATTAACAATGTTATAACTCATTTGCTCTTTATTCTACTCCCAGATGTGATCAGTGTTGCCACACCACTGAGCAAACTAATTTCTTTTAAGAAAATTAAATACATTATTATGTATCCACACTAAAGGTACAGGTGTCCAGCTGCTTTTCATATTTATCCAAGGATGTACCAGTATGCATTTCAGTAGACCAGGCTAGAATAATACAAATATTGAAGTATTAATTTGGGATGTTGGAATTCATTTCTTCATTTAGTGTTCTTCATTATTTGTTGAAATGAGGACATGTTCAGTGCAGTTATCGCTTTTCTTCAGCTGACATTTATGGTTTTGTGTGGGATTTATTTCAATAGAAACATTTAATTAAAGAAAAATGTGTTCTTTTGTCCTTTACGTGGCTTTTAACCTAAATCCCGTAACGTTATTTTTCTGTGCAGGTTGTAGTTGCTGTTGCAGTGTTGTCTCTTTTCAGTCCTGCAGTTTGTATCAGGCAGTGAGTTGCATTAGTTGTGTTGGTGAAGTGTGTTCTTCAGTGTGTGGTCATTTATTTGAGTGTTCTAAAACGGTCTATTAATCCCAGCCACATGGATCTGTCCATTGAGAACCTACAGCTCACCACAGTATAAGACGTAGGTAAGGAATGGTGTTTCTCACCTCAGTGTCTTCATTTTACAGTTTGAATCCTCTACTAAATCAGTGAGCTTCTTCACTCCTGAGTCTCCAGGGTCGTTCCCTCTGAGATCCAGCTCTGTCAGGTGTGATGAGGGGTTTGATTTCAGAGCTGAAGCCAGATGCTTATATCCTTCCTGTGTTACACTGCAGTCTGAGAGACTAGAGAAAAGAGAAATGTTACAGTTAAAACTTCAATTCAAATGTTTAATGTATCCTTCTGAGACTGAGTAACACACTAACTTTAGTTTAGCAAGTCTGCAGTCCAAAATCTTCAGTAGGTTACAAATCTTCTTCACTCCAGGGTTTCCTAGTTTATTCTCACTCAGATCCAGCTCTTTCAGGTGTGAGGGATTAGAGGAAAGAGCTGCTGACAGAGCAGCACAGCCTTCCTCTGTAATACTGCTGTTATTTAATCTGCAGAAAAAAAACAACAGTAATTATTTCTAGATTTATTTTGTTTGTGTAGTTTGTGTATTCAGTTAGCATAATTTAGATAGCTGTTACTGCTAGATTAATCATAATAAAAGCAAAAAATAGTGTATGTATAATAACTTTAAAAATAATAAGTACATTTTATTTCAATTCAATTTAAATGTTACATATTTACATATTCATATTCAAAATGAATGAAACCTCAAAGCCTTCTGTAAAGATTTCATGTCAATCAGTCCTATTGTTAACACATACAGCAAACGTCATATGCTGTGTATGGAACAGTTCTACAGAGAATACCAACACAGATCTGTATATCGGTGAAAAATAGAAAAGTTCATTAAAAGGAAAAACTAACTTGATTTTTTCAGGTCTGCAGTGTGAATCCTTCAGTAGATCAGACAGCTGATTCATTTCTGAGTCTCCTTGTATTCTCCCACTCAGATCCAGCTCTCTTAGCAGTAGTGGGTTTGTTCCTAGAGCTTCAGTCAGATGATCACACAGTTTCTCTGCAGCAGAGCTTTTCAGCAGTCTGCAGATACAGGAATAATATTACATAGTCATTGTCTTTTTACACTGCTGCTTACATTGCTCTTTCATTCTAAGTTAGAAAATCAAATATATTGTTATTAATCAAATATAATGAGTAACGTGAAGCAAACATAGTAGAGTTGTACTATTACATTTCAGATTTGCTCTGAAGTCAAAGATAAATGATATTCTTTAACATTGTAAAAGGACATTTACAAACAGTTGCAGTTATTTCATAAATGAAGGACAAAAACAGTGCAATCAGATATCAGTTATTAAGGAAGTGGATATTTTTAATGCAAATTTAAAAAGACCAAAGTTAAATAATTTACTAACTGTACCAAACTGTACTGAACACAAGCGGTGCTGTAAAATCAGTTCACCTAATTCTTCTCCCTTTAGTCTGTGAATCCTTTTCTAAATCCATGATCAGCTTCACTCCTTTATCTCCAGGGTCATTTCCTCTGAGATCCAGCTCCATCAGGGGTGATGAGGTGTTTAAATTCAGAGCTGAAGCCAGAGCAGCATATCCTTCTTCTGAGATGCAGCAACACCTGAGACTAAATGTACAACAAAATGAGAGAATGGGAGAAGTGAACACTGGTAGTAGAATACTCATACAAACGTTCAGTATTATAGTCTTTGTGAGAGCAAGACGCTTTCTATCCATCAGTGAAATATATATGCATATTTTGGAGCAAACATACTCTCAGATGTTAGTTGACTAATGGTACTTATCTGGTGTTACAGGTAAATACATACCTACATACATACATGCATACATATACCCAACCCGTACATACTCTTCCTCCATTGCATGCAATGCCCCCACCACTAGTGAGTGCGGATCAACAACCACAGACAAGCCATGCATTTTTCCAACTGCCTCCAATGCAACATCACGGGGGAACCAACATGCCTGGAGGGAAGCGCAGTGTACTAGACTTCAACGCACCAACCCGCAGACGCCAGCAACGCCAGTAACACCAGCAACGCAGCAAAGCGATGTGAGGGGAGAGTGCCATCTACCCACTCCGGAGAGAGCAAGGCCAATTGGGCTGCTGATTTAAAGCATTTAAAAAGTGTATGAACGAACCAGGCCTTAGTAGGAGACCACTAGAGTCCCACTAGAGGGACCTAAGAGTGTTCCTCAGGCCCATGTCCTTCCCAGTCCACCAGATACTGGGTGCAGCCCCGGACCCGCCGTGAGTCCAAGAGACGCCGAACAGTGTAAGCAGGCGACCTGGCCACCAGAACTGAGGGCACCCCTGGTTCGGGTTAATTCTCCCAAACTGGAGTGGCCCAAGCAATTGAAGCAGAAAGCCACGACAGTGTAAGTGTGGTTCAACCCATGGAACAGGATCAGGTGCAGGGACTGGTGCAGGTGTGGAGGGAGGGGCAGGTAAGAACTTGACAGAATTGAATCCATTTTGTTTCTGTTCTACTCTCAGCAACACTGGTTTAACCCAGAATACGTGTTATGATGCAGTTAGGAGACAGATCCTGGGCAAGACTTTACTCTTGGTACACTTTCAGTAGCACACATCTTTTAAAATTGTGAACAACTCAAATTAAACCAATTATTTGTGGTGTAACCAACATGTTATGAACTATGAGTCAGTTACATCTCTGTTGCATCTTATTGCTTGTTTGGTCAGAGGTGGGAACAAAGTGCCACCTCTGCTACTGCAGTGACCCTGGTAGTCAAATTTCATCTCCACATATTTGAGGGTCTACTTTAGGCGGAACAACCAGACTGGTTATATTTTTGTGGATAATCAAGACATTTTCAAGGCCAAGTGCTGTCAATCGTCTGACCAGGAGACTTGATTGTGATTCCAAAATTGTGAACCAATAGATTTCTACCAATTTATAGCTGCTTTGTATTACAATGCCAACTCAGTGTGGGATGTTGTGGCATCCTTTTACTGTGCCCGTTTTAGAGGAACTCTAAATTCTGGCTGTTCTGGCTAATTCTGGCTGGATTTTTTTATGGGGCAGTGGTGGCTAGAGCGCCGGGCTAACAGGGTTGTGGGTTCGATTCCCGGGCTCAGCAAACTGCCACTGTTGGGCCCTTGAGCAAGGCCCTTTACCCTCTCTGCTCCCCGGGCGCTGGAGTTGGCTGCCCACCGCTCTGGGTGTGTGTGTACTCACTGCCCCTAGTTCACTAGTGTGTGTGTGTGTGTGTGTGTGTGAGAGTGTGTGTGTTCACTACCACAGATGGGTTAAATGTGGAGGACACATTTCGCTGTACAGTGACAAATACATGCACCTTTACCTTTTTATCACAGTCATAATAGTCATCCCATTCATCAGGGCATGTAAGAAATCTGTGAGATTGCTAATTATGGCAACCATTCTAACAACTCTCTTGTGTCTATTCCAATTTGTTCCAGAAGAAGCGTCATCTCAAATTTGTTTGATTTGTTACCCACATTCAAGCGTCTGTATGACACATGCTCAATTACATGAATTCACCTGATACAGCCCAATCAACCATTGTTTGCTTTGAAAGGAAGAAAAAAGTTTCAGTACAGGATGTTTACTGGATTTGTGGAGATTCCTGGCTGAGAGTTAAGAGTTATGTAGATTCATTCAGATTTTGAGCCCTTGTTCTTGATGGTGAATTTTTGGTTTGAATGAATGGTTTTGTGTTGGCCTTATCGGGCGTCAGTTCTAAGGCCCTTTGATATAATGGGTCTATGGAGTGATATTCTTAATGCCAGTTGTTCTTTTGACCCCCATGCATTTGCAGCTCATCCCTAAGTGCCAACATCCTGGTGTCTGACCAGCTCACCAGGTTATTGTTGGGTTTTGGTTGATAGTTTGGCACATTCTATGAGTATGGGGTGCCTAGGGGTAAAATGATATATACTTTTTGTGTTTTAATTTTTTTTTCCCCAAAACCTTTTATTCTTTGTTGATTTATTACAGACATTGTTTGAATCGTTTTTGGTTTAATGAGTTTACTCATGATTATTCCATGTTCCAATTGAACTGTCTTACAATATAGTCAGTCGACGTATGAAAGTTATATACCCATCCACCTGTACATGTTGACCACTTGTACTATGTTATTCATGTACTCATCTGCCTACAATTTCCACATGTCATCACGATACTATTGCCAATAATAAGGGGGGAGATGTGTTGATCATAACATAAAGCTACAATAGGGGAGAATGATGGAAAGATTTGTGTAAAAACATTTAAATAATGTATGAACAAACCAGGCCTTAGGAGGAGACCGCTAGAGTTGGCCAGCCTGAAATATGAGTAGGATAACAAGTAGTTAAAATCTGGGCCTGGGAGGGCAGTGAGTCACGTGGGATGTTTGCTGTGGGGTGAAGGAGAGGGGAGTGCTCGGCAAAGTCATGATGACGGCATCTTGGTGGGGGCGTGGTGATGTCTTGAGGTTTGCAGATGTCAGCATATTTTTGGAGGAGTTGCTAAAAAGGCAGATTTGAATGTGGGTGGAACTGGTTGAGGAGTGCGACACCTGTGGTGCCTTTCTGATTGGATACAAACAGACCTGAATCAAATAACTTTTGACAACAAGAAGAGATGAGGTCTATATAAACTGCATGCAGCAGGACCAAGATTCGAACCAGCGATTCTCTGGTCATAGTGACAGTGCCGTAGTCCAATGGACTGGACCACAACTATTTCTTTATACATCTTTTCCTACAAAATAGTTTGAGTTGGGATCTGGAGTCTCGCAGTTTCCTGATTTCTCTGCTGTAACAGATGAACTAAACCTGGTAATTAGTAAATAAATAAAATCAGGTGTTTTTGTACAGGACAATGACCAAACTACATGAGCAGAATTTCTTACACCTTGTTTTTGATTTGATCTTGATTGATTTCATCTGTGTTTATTCTGGTTCCACTCCGTTCCTGCCTGGATTTGATATCTACATTTTGACCCCGATAATCTATTCACTGACTCCTGATTTGGACTGTGACATTCTAATGAACACACTCTGAACACTGCCATGAATACACAGTCATAACAATACTTGTTTTCTACATATGAATTCCTAATACAACTGTCTGTGGTATCCAGTTAAAATACTTCCATTTATATACTTCCAGTTAATTAATAATAAATTACTAAAGATACTAATGTGCTGTTCTTCTGTAATACTGCCAGTTCTAGAAGACATTTAGCTGCTGCTTTCACTTCAGGCACTCACCTCAGTTTCTCCAGTCTACAGTGAGGATTCTTCAGTAGATCACAGAGCTTCTGCAGTCCTGCCTGATCCAGTTTATTCTCATTCAGATCCAGCTCTCTCAGGTGTGAGGGGTTTACAGTCAGAGCAGAAATCAGATCAGCACAGTCTCTCTCTGTAATACTGCTGGATTTATACATCCTGCAGAGGGAGATAAAGAGAGGTGGTCAGGAGCAGCTGAATAAAACCCCACTGTTCTGTATTTTAGCTGAAATCCATCCCCTTTTTTCTGTAAACGTTAGCAGTCATTTCAGTGTGTACAGTTAACCCTCAAAGTTTTAAATAGCGGTTTGCTCAGCTGAGTTTAATGACATGTGACATGAAGCTGAAGTGTGTGTGGGGCAGTGCAAGACTGTAATCAGTTTAGACTAATGTCAGATATCGCCCTCATTTGAAAAGGTCATTCACGCTTATCTGTAGTTCTCATCAGTAATCTCATTTGGGAGACACATGTATCTGATTTTAATGTATCTGATTAAATGATGGCTGCTAAATCAGTAATTCAAGGATTCAAGAGAGGGATTTAGATTATTATATGCAGTATGCCTTTGCTATAAGAAATAACAGCATAATATCTAGTATGTTACATTATATAATGAAACATTATTAAGTAGTAGTTATTATATCTAAAACTAATAAAAATGCAGGAAATTAATTTTAAGTGTTCATTATTTATGGTGCTTTAGATTGTAACTGCTAAGTGTTTGAACTGTTCAGTGTATTTACAGTGGGGCCAAAAAGTATTTAGTCAGCCACTGATTGTGCAAGTTTTCCCACTTAGAAAGACCTTTGTTGGCAATGACAGGGGTCAAATGTTTCCTGTAAGTGTTCACCAGGTTTCCTCACACTGTTGCTGGTATTTTGACCCATTTCTCCATGCAGATCTCCTCTAGAGCAGTGATGTTTCAGGGCTGTCACTGGGCAACACAGACTTTCAACTCCCTCCACAGATTTTCTATGGAGTTGAGGTCTGGAGACTGGCTAGGCCACTACAGGACCTTAAAATGCTTTTTACAGAGCCACTCCTTCGTTGCCTGAGTGGTGTGGTTGGGATCATTGTCATGTTGGAAGACCCAGCCACGTTCCATCTTCAGTGCTCTCACTGATGGAAGGAGGTTTTGGCTTAAAATCTCATGATACAGGACCCTGTTCATTCTTCCCTTAACACGGATCAGTCATACTGTCCCCTTCGCAGAAAAACAGCCACGAAGCATGATGCTTCCACCCCCATGCTTCACAGTAGGTTTGGTGTTCTTGGGATACAGCTCAGCATTCTTCTTCCTCCAAACATGACGAGTTGAGTTTTTACCTAAAAGTTCTGTTTTGGTTTCATCTGACCACATGATATTCTCTCAGTCCTCTTCTGAATCATCCATATGCTCTCTGGCAAACTTCAGACGGGCCTGGACCTGTACTGGCTTAAGCAGGGGGACACTGGGGGCCTGGCACTGCAGGATCTGAACCCCTCTCGGCGTAGTGTGTTACTGATGGTAGCCTTTGTTACTTTGGTCTCAGCTCTCTACAGGTCCTTCATCAGGTCCCCCCGTGTGGTTTTGGCATTTCTGTTCACCGATCTCATGATCATTTTAACCCTATGGGATGAGATCATTGCGAGGGGCCCCAGATCAAGGAAGATTATTAATGGTCTTGTAGGTCTTTCATTTTCTTACAATACACCACAGTAGATTTCTTCACACCAAGCTGCTACCTATTGTAGATTCACTCTTCCCAGCCTGGTGCAGGTCTACAGTTTTCTTTCTGGTGTCATTCGACAGCTCTTTTGTCTCGGCCATGGTTAAGTTTGGAGTCTGACTGTTTGAGGCTGTGGACAGGTGTCTTTTATACAGATAACGAGGTCAAACAAGTGCAATTAATACAGGTAATGACTGAGGACAGAAGAGCTTCTTACAGAAGAAGTTACAGGTTGACATACAGAAATCCTGCTTGTTTGTGGGTGACCAAATACTTATTTTCCACCATTATTTACAAATTAATTCTTTAAAAATCTACAGAGTGATTTCCTGGATTTGTTTTTCTCATTGTGTCTCTCATAGTTGAAGTGTACCTATGATGAAAACATACAGACCTCTCCCATCTTTCTAAGTAGGAGAAATCAGTGGCTGATTAAATACTTTTACTTTTACTGACTAAATACCTACTGTATATTTTATACTGGTATGACACTGCATGTGTGTAGTAAAGGTAAATTGTGTGTTAATTAATGAATCACTTCTTAGTTAAAATAAGCTCTAGACAATTCTAGAACAGTGCACATAATGAAGCACCATTTGTTACTTTTTGTTACTAAAGTTATTTGGTATTAATACAGATGTTTTTGCTATTTAGACCTTTATTGGAGATTACTGGAGGACAGTTTGATGGTCAGTATACATGCAGAAATTCAGTTCAAATGTATTTAATTAATGAATCCAGCTCCTTACGTGAGTTTCTGCAGTCTGCAGTGTGGATCCTCCAGTAGAGCAGACAGCTGCTGTACTTGGATCTGTTTGGGATCAGTCTTACTCAGATCCAGCTCCGTCTGCAGTAAGGGGTTTTTCTGCAGAATCTGTTTAAGGCGAGTATAGGCTTGATCTGCCGCATCTTTTTTCAGCAGTCTGTGGAGAGGAGAACAGTCACATTAATAACTGTAAATAACAAATATGTAATGTATAAAATCTAGAATGCTCCAAAGAGTGTCATCATTGTGTAACAATTCTGCATCAGTTACATATTTGTGTCATTTTACCATTCATAATCTACCATTACCAATTTCCTCAATTATCCAGTGTAGTGATGTGACTAGCTGTACCCAAATAATGTTCTCTTAATGCAAAAATGCCCTTAAACACTTCGTAATATTCCAAAAATATTATAAAAATATTCCAAAAAAATGGAGGCTATATTCCTTAAGAAGCAATATTACAGTCAAACCACAGTGTGAAGCTAAAACACATTTTTTCAAATAGCTTTTCAGCTATCAACAGGAAAAACACTGGACACGGTTCTCACAAACCTCCTCCCAGGACAGCGTTCTGGAAAACCTCACCTAAAGTGCTGTGCTAATGTGGGTGGGAGGCTAAAACGTACAGAAAAGGCTCAGATTTGGAAGTGGATAGGCCCTAAGCAGATGACCCACAGAGATGACAGACTAGTGGATTACATTAATTTCACCTGCAGATATAACAGAGGGTGCATAAAATGATTTTGTATCTAAATAAACCATGTTCGGTGTACAAGAGTTATTTTATTAAAGATCAGCAATTAATCATACTGCTGTAGAATTGATCTC
Source organism: Salminus brasiliensis (assembly GCF_030463535.1). NCBI lineage: Eukaryota > Metazoa > Chordata > Actinopteri > Characiformes > Bryconidae > Salminus > Salminus brasiliensis. The sequence continues at coordinate 31,979,573 of NC_132895.1, read as the reverse complement.
CTCATTATAGTCTAATGTTCTGTGTCTGTTATGGAATTCAAATCCTGATTATGCATAAACATTATGAATATATATATTAGTCACATATCCAGAAATGGTCAAATCAAATTCAGAAACCCTTTAATCACCTTTATTAGTAGACCATCTTTATCTGATTACCAGCACTATGATAATGCATATAATAAATGATTCAAACAAACTTCAATCTAGACAAAAATGTAAGCCTGAAGCTTGAAACAGGCATTGAACTGTTATTTGTTTACTTGGATCTTATAGTATTACATAGACTGTTGGCATAAATCCTTTCAGAAAAAGTCAGTCTCTGATCATTAAAGCAGTAAGCCTACTACTCTATTGAGATAACATCAAAATATTTCCTTTTCATCATTCAACTCCTTCCTACTTTATTTCTGGTAGGTTTTTATTGTCACCTTAGTGTTTTCTTTGAACCCTTAGATAAGTAATCAAAGTAAGTGATCAGCTCCACTCCCGCATCTCCAGGATCGTTCCCTCTGAGATCCAGCTCCATCAGGGGTGATGAGCCGTTTGATTTCAGTGCTGAAGCCAGAGCAGCATATCCCTCTCCTGTTACACTGCAGAATGAAAGTCTGAGAGAGAGAGACAGAGAGAGAGACAGAGAGAGAGAGAGAGACAGAGAGAGAGAGAGAGACACAGAGACAGAGAGAGAGAGACACAGAGAGAGAGAGAGAGAGAGAGAGAGAGAGAGAGACAGAGACAGAGACAGAGAGAGAGAGAGAGAGAGAGAGACAGACAGAGAGAGAGAGATTGAGAGAGAGACAGAGAGAGCGAGCGAGCGAGAGAGAGACTTTTTTGACTTTTACACAATCTTTATTACATCAAGCAAAAAAATAAATTATCCCCATTAAAACCCCCCAAACAACCCCCCCCCTTAAAAAAGAAAAAGAAAAAACAAACAAACAAAAAGACCAAAACAAAAACAACTGCACAGCCCTCCAACCTTCACACATAAACAGCTAACTGATCATCGACCACAGCACACACAGCATCACCAACACACCACACAGTCTGGAACTTCAGCACATCGTTCAGCAGTTTATAATATGCAAATTCCGCACTGACGCGAGATCTGACCAGTGCCTTAAACAGCAGCACTGGGTCAGTCACACCTTCACCTCGAAGGCCATTCCGCCTTGTGAGCCAGACGGACAGTTTAGCCTGTCCAAACAGAAAGTTCAGGAGACAAGACCTCTGACGCTGAGGGACAGAGTAGCGTGGACCCAGTATAAATATGTCCAATGTGAAAGGGACCCCAACCTTCACACACAAACCCCTCAGCAAGTCCAGCAGGGGTGCCAGGCGCACGCACCTGGCAAACACATGCTCTACCGTCTCAGGCCTCCTGCAAAACGGACAACCCTCGTCTACAAGAGGGTTCAAGTAAGAAACATGCTTGTTTGTGGCCAGAGCCCCGTGGATTATCCTCCACTGCAGGTCCCCAGTTCTTTTGGGCACAGGCAGTTTATACAAAATTCTCCACCTGAAGTGTGCCATGCTGTGCTCACCCAACAGACCCTGCGACCGGTGCTCTCTTACCTCCCTCAAGGCACGAAAATTCTGCATCTTCACGGCCATTCCATACAGTGCCTTGCTACTGATAGTTGAGAACTCACCCAGGCCTGGAGAGGAAAAGGTCAGGAGGTTACCCCTTCCCTCCTGCCAATCACCAACAGCCGCAGACACTTGTAACCGTGGAAAGGGAGGACGCTTCTCGCTCGGCAGTGGGTCCAATATTCCTCTGGCTGCTGGTGGAAGTGCCTGCTGTAACTGGGTCACAAACCTTTCCAGCAGCCGCAATGACTTTACACCAGTCTGCTGAGACAAGAGCTGTGGTGTCTTCCATCCGCCGTTACCTGGAATCAGCAGGTAGCCCAACTTACTGACCACCGCTGACATGAAGCAGTTCCTGAGACTCTGCGATGGATCTATGCCCATCCTTATCTCAGGATTATGAAAGATGGGTTCCTCCCGCATCCAGGGGCCTACTCCCAGTCCTCCATCCCGAGAAAATCCGAACAGTCTCCAGGCTTTTAAAACTGCAGCATAAAAGTTTGAGAGTCCAGCAAGGTGCAATCCTTCCAAGTTCATGAGGAACAACTGGAGGTCCAGCCCCCTACCCCCAGTTCTCCTCAGCAAAGCACATGCAGGCTCCCTCCATTCCACATCATCATGGTAAAGCAGCCTCTGTGCAGCCTTCAGCCTAAAAGCCACAGCTCTACTTTCAAGGTCTACCAGACCGTGCCCGCCCTCATGAGTAGGTAAATAGAGCACTGCAGCCTTCGTCCAGTGATATCCAGTCCAAAAAAAGTCTACCATCTTTCTCTGGACCTCAGGCAGCAGACCAGGTGGAGCATTTAAAACCATCAGTCGGTGCCATAGCGTGGATGCCACAAGGTTATTGATGATCAACACCCTACCTCGGTATGATACTTGATGGAGCAGCCACTTCCACTTGTCCAGCTTTTGAACAGTCTGCTGTAAAACACCCTCCCAATTCAGCATGACTGCCTCTCCCACACCCAGGTAGACTCCCAGGACCTTCAACCTACGTGTACCCCACACTAGGCCCCCAGGTAGGTTAGGGGGAGTACTGCCCCGTCCACACCACAAGGCTTCACACTTTTTCCAGTTCACTTTACCAGATGATGCCTTCTCGTAACAACTAAGACCTTCCTGCAGTTGTTGGATATCCCTCTCATCCTTTACGATCACAGTGACATCATCAGCATAAGCTGATACAGAAAAGGCCGAAAGGCCACCCCATCCTGAGACTGCGACCCCTTGTACTGTTGTCCTCAATCGTAGCAGGAAAGGTTCAATGGCCAAGGAGTAGAGCTGACCGGACAAGGGGCACCCCTGTCTAATCCCTCGCCCGACTGAGACAGGCCGGCTCAATCCCCCTCCTACCTTAACCAGACAATAAACATTGGAATACAGCAGCTCAACGTAGCTGACGAACTGCTCTCCAAATCCAAAATTGGTCAAAGTCTCAAAAAGGTAGTAGTGGTCCACTCGATCAAACGCCTTTTCCTGATCCAGGGAAATCAGGCCAAAGTTCACATCAGGAAGGTTAGAGAGTTCGATCAAATCCCGTATTAAAAACAAGTTGTCCAGAATGGAGCGTCCGGGTACACTGGCCCGTGTGCACAATGGACGACAGAATGCCTTTAAGGCGGGTTGCCAGAACTTTGGAGAAGATTTTGTAATCACAGCATAGAAGGGCTACTGGACGCCAGTTTTTAATGTCACACAAATCTCCCTTTTTTGGGAGAAGGGACAGAACTGCCCTACGGCAGCTCAGAGGCAGTTCCCCCTGCACAATGCATTCACACAACATTTCATATAAGTCAGAACCAACCAAATCCCAGAATGCTTTATAAAACTCAACAGGCAGTCCATCCACCCCTGGGGATCGGCCATCCGCCATCTGGAGCTCTGCGGTGTGAAGTTCATGTAGTGAGATCGGTTGATCCAGACTACACTTCTGATCCAAAGACAACTTGGGCAGATCTAACAGCATGGAGTCCACGCATGCGGTGTCACACGGATCAGCTGTAAACAATGCAGAATAAAACTCCACCGCCCTCTCCCGCATTTCCCCCACATGGGAAGTTAGTCTCCCATCAGACAGATATAATCCATGCATCTGTGTTTGGGTTGGTTACAGTGTTTCTCTAACCCAAAAAAGAAGGACGTAGGGGCATCCATTTCATTCAGCAGTTTAAAACGAGCTCTCACAAGTGCACCCTTCACTTTCTCTTGCAGAAAGGTTCCCAGGTCCCTGTACAACGCCGCCAGGTCAGCCTGCAATCCAGCATCAGGGTTCTGACCCACTAACTGTTCTTCAACACGCTTAATGTTGGCTTCAAGGTCAGAAAGAACCCTCCTCCTTTCCACAGTGGCTAGGGCTGTATACTGTTGGCAGTACAGTCTGATGTGAGCTTTCCCCACATCCCACCACTGTCTGAGGGAATCATAGTCCCCTTTCCTGAACCTCCACATTTCCCCAAACTGCTGAAAAGCAGAGCAAAAAGCAGCATCCTGCAAGAGCTGCACATTAAACTTCCACACAGTAGACAACTGGATCAAAACCAAATGATGGTCCGAAA